>NW_011889673.1:179917-217717 GCF_000151845.1 Pteropus vampyrus
AACAATAGAAAGGTTATGATGAATTTCTAATTGTCCCCAGGCAAGAAGAAATTTAAATACATTCTTTCCGTGTGAATTCATTTTTCTTTCATCTCAGCTGATCAGATCTCCAAAATGAAAAACTATTGTCAACATAGTCTTGTTCATGCTTGTTTTTAAAGCTGTTTCTTTTTTTCAAGACTTAGTAGGCCTTTGGAAAGGACACGGCATACTGGAACAAAGTTTGTTGTTCTAGTTAATTTGTTCCTGGTAAGTGTATGGTACAGCAGGGAAAGAATTGTTTCATATTTTATTCCAATTTTGAGAAACGCTAAGATCAGCTTCTAGTTTTTCCAATTGTTGATACTTTTGGATAAGTTGCTTAACTTACCTAATTACAATAATAATGGCTTACATTTATGGAGTACTTACTATGCCTCAAGTACTGATCCTATGCGCTATACGTGACCAGTTGTTCAGACTCTGAACAAATTGAGGGGCCTGGATCTCTCACTGTTCCCATTTCACAAATGGAGAATCTGAGGCACGGAGCAGTCAGTAACTTGCCCAAGATTCCACAGCTAATCAATGGAGGAACTGGGCCATGAACCTCAGCAGTCTGGCTCCAGAGCCCATAGTCTCACCGGCCTCCAAGCTAGCAAAGGGAAATGAAAATATCTTCTTTATGAAACACACTGAAAGTGCATTTTGGTGCTTTTCTCTAGGAGAAAAAAATGCCTTCTTAAGCTGCTTTTCCAAGGAAGGGGAGGCCCTGATGGCATGTTTAAGGGACAATGTACTGCTTAACTGCTGTATACACACACACACACACATACACTAATAAAATAATCAAATAGGAAATTAGGTTCCTCACAGAAGGCAAAGCAGGGAGGACATCAAACAGAGGAGCAGGGTCTTGAGTATGGGGAAAAGTGACTGGGAAGAGAACTTGGGAAGTGGGTTGGTGGAAGGACATTAAGAATGATTTTTCCCTCAATTGCTCAGTGGAAGGTCTTAGATCCCCATAGGATTTTGGAAGTCAAGTTTATTTAAATCTCAAAAGATGAGTGATATCACCTGACTCCTGGGTTATACTTATAACTCTTTAATATAGCTCTAATATTCAACACATATGCCTTGGAAAACTGTGTTTTTAGATATGGGTTTAAAATAAGATTATTTTTATAATTGTGTCTAGTTCTCCTCTATGGGTCAATTTTTTTTCTTTGAAAATCAAGGAGAAAGTAACTCCCAAATCCGAGTGCAATTTCACATGCTCTCCAAATTATATCACAGGTATTTATGCTACAAAACTGAGAATAGATGCAAGGAAACAAAATAAGCTTGACCAACATTTGAGAATCTACTACATGTTAAATACTAAGCCACAATTACCTTTTTAAATCAGCAATATTTAAGTAGAATTAATACATAATGAAATTCACTAATTTTGTATGTAGTCTTAAAAAATATATTCAGTAGTGTCACCACCACCATAATGACATAGAACACTTCCATCACTCATGTTCTTTTGTAGTTAATCCCTTCCTTCACTCTGGTGATCTGCTTTCTACATTACAGTTTTGCTTTTTCTAATTTTTCATATAAGTGGAATCATATAATATATACTCTTTTATGTTGGGCTTCATTCATTTACCATAATGCTTTTGAGATTCATCTATATTGTTTCATGTATCAGTTATTTGTTGCTTTTTAATGCCAAGTAGTTTTCCGCTATCTGGATGTATCACAGTTTGTTTATCTATTCACTAAGTGATAACATTTGGATTGTTTCCAGGTTTTAGCTATCATGAATGTTCATGTACAACTATTTATGTGAGCATGTTTTCATTTTTCTTGGATAAATATTTAGAAGTGGAGTCATTGGGTCACAGGGTATGTGTATGTTTAACTTTATAATAAATGGCCGAACAGTTTTCCAAAGTGGCTGTATTATTTTTCATTTTCACTAGCACTCTAAGAGAGTTCCAATTACTCTACATCTTATCAACACTGGGTATTTTTAGTCTTTTAAATTTTAACCATTCTGGTGGATATGTAGTGATATCTTAATGTGGTTTTAATTAGCATTTTCTTAATGATAAAGATGTAGAACATCTTTTCATTTGCTTATTTGACACATATAGCAAATATTTTGACTATTTTAAAAATTTGAGCTGTTTGTTATTTTGTTTTTGCATCATAAAAGTTCTTTATACATTCTTTATAGAAGTCCTTTATCAGATATATATTTTGAAGATATATTCTTCCAGTGTGTGGCTTGACTTTTCATTCTTTCAATATTGTTTTCTAAAGAACAAAGGTTTTAAATGTTGATGAAGTTTAATTTGTCATTTTTTTTTTTTTTTTATGGTTCATGTTGTTTATGTTCTATCTAAAAATCTTAGCTTACTCCAAGGTCACAAAAAAAAAAAATATTTTCTTCCAGAAGGTTTATATTTTTAATTCTTCTATTCAGAGGTCTGTAGCTTGTTTTTAGTTAATTTTTATGAACAATGTGAATGTAAGGTTGAAGTTTTTTTTTTTAAATGTGTATGGATATTTGATTATTCCAGCGCTTTTTTTTTTTTGCCAAGACTATATGCTAGGCGGTAAACTGTACTTCTTAAAATTTACTTTCTCTTTTAAATATACAATAATGCTTTTCTACACCCCTTTCTTTTAGGGATCTGGCAACACTGAACTCAAGGAAAAATATGAGTGAGGGGACTAATGTTAGGAATTCTATGCTTATTTTCTATCGGTTGACACCTGCTCAACCTATTACCTCATCAGAATTAAGTTCAACTAACAACCTCCCTTCTTCTGGGTCAGAAAATTTATGAAGAGCTTTGCTAAGCATTTAGCTTTGAGGATGTAAAGGTAAAACCTAACCATAAGAATTTAGAAACACAACAAACACATGGTATAAAAAAGAGGATAGGAATCTTCCACCTATAGATTTAGGTTCGAGTGACTCATGTATCTCAAACACAGGGAAGAAACCTCTACGTTTCTTGTAGATAAGATCAGTGTAAAAAAACTTGATTTTAAACTTGAAGGAATGGTTAAATGCATTGGTCTATGCTTGAGGGATTGGAGGGACCACTCCTTTCCTACTCCTGCTAGTTCCTTAATTATTGGGGGAATCACCTCTCGTGCAACACTTCCTACATCTCTCTAGGCTTTCACTGCTATCTTTGGGATTTAAAAGAATTTATTTGGTGAATTTGGAAGTAGAAACTGGGCACGTGTAGCTCCATTTTCATTTCTTTCTCTTTGGCCTCCATGTAGACTATAGGGAGCTCGCATTCCTGGGGAGGCTTGATGATTTTCAGTTCTTCCCATGACTTGTGGGTAAGTATGTCTCATTCTAGAATTTGATATTGGGAAATTTGCTTGCCAGCAGATACATTCTCCAGTATAAGCTTTATTAGTAATAAAGGTGGTATTTTGTTCTCCCCACTGTATATTATTCCTCAGTCAGTTCAGAATATGGGCAGGATGAGGGATGCAGCTTATTTGGCCTCTCCAACTCCAAAGGTCCAGACAAAATAGAAAGCTAAAGATTGGTTTAATAAATGTCTTTGGTATTTAGTTATTATAAGATACATGGTTTACTTCTTCAAGTCCACAAAGTATGAAATAAGCGTAAAGTACAGTAAGAGTTTTGTTTATACATAATAACTTCCTATAGAAAGAGTCGGGCACCTCAAAATAGATGTTGAATCTTTACCCAATAGATATTTAGAACTGGGACTGGCAATTCTATATTAAACAATAGTTTTATTCTCTTTTGGAGCAGAGTTCAGAGTAAAAGACCTCTTGAGGTTTATTTTAGGTCTATGAATTTATCGATAACGGTAGATTCTTTTCAGCGCATGAACAATACTGAGAATAAGCACATTTAAATTCTTATGATACAACATCTCCACTCCTCCGGAATATACTTCTTCCTCTCTGGTACTAAAATCAGATGATGAGTTTAATGGTTCTTTACACTGAAACCAGCTATTGGTTTTTATCACTCGGGTAATGTTCTTTGCCTTAGGGTCATATTCAAATTGCTTTGATCTACGGAAGAAATAGAAGAATCCTAGAGAGAGAGAATTATGATTAGTTATCTTGGACAGGTAGACAATGGTTCTCTACTTTTAAATTTTATGAATATAGAATAAAATAATTGAATGTTATGGAGAGAAAATAAACTCGTGTAATTATAAATACATTTTACTTTATTACTATCCCATAAGAAATGTTGTTATTTTTATTTCTCTGAGGAAGATGCTGAGGTATGAAACATAAATTTCAAGGGGCTTACTACCTTGCTAGCCAGACTGTGGTTTATGCCAGAGGTTCTCAAACTAGGTTTTACTATTTTATTTTATTATTTTATTTGAAATAATTTTTTTTTTTAGGCAAGGCAACCCTTGGTTGACCTCACAGATTATAAGGACCTTGTCATCTTACAATTCCTTATTTTTTATGCCTACGGCACCTGGTTTTCCTAGATGGTTTCCCATCCAAGTACTAACCAGGCCCGACCCTGCTTAGCTTCTGAGATCAGACGGGATTGGGCTTGTTCAGGGTAGCCTGACGGTAGACACAAGCCAGGTTTTGAAAGAATGTCTCAGTGAGGGCGAGAAGAAGGCCCCTGTGGGTCTGGCCTTGGTCCCTACATCCTCATTTCCTTAGAGATGTTTTAGATTTTGACGTTTTGTGTTAGATATCACTAGAATAAAAGATTATGTCCCTCCCCAAAATTTTCAGACTTCTATTTACTCTACAGTCTAGGTCTTCTCTTTAAAGATAATAGTAGCTGGTTCATTAAATTGCCTGAAGTTCTTTTAAAACTGTAGGTTTCTGGATCTCACCCACAATACCACTGCCTAATAAACCGAAGAATTTGTAGTTCCTTAAGTTCTGTATATTAAACTATATACATTATAGTTTGAGAATGACTGTTCAGTTTATGTGCTTAGTCATTTTTTCACACTTGAAACTTTTCAGGGGTTGTCTTTCAGAGGGTATTTTGGATCAATGATAAGAAAAATTAATTTTGGTATATTTTACATAGATTTGAAATAGAGGATATAATTCAGGACTTACCAATTCAGTTTGTGATGATGTCCCCAAGGTTAACATTTATTATTACATGTACTCGAGAGGAGTAACATTACATTAAAATTGAGATGTTTAAGTTTTTGTGCTGTTTTACTTTACAGTCCGTAAAGTCTTCAAAGTATCTTAAAAGTTTTGACCTTGATATTTACCTTTATGCTGGAAAGCAGCATCAACTTGGAGACCAATTCCTGGAAAGTATTTTACCACCCTCCGTGGGTATCCTTTTTCCATGGTTTGGGTCACTTCATCATACCTGGATATATGTATTTGAAAAGTTTTGGGGGTTCTTTGTTTTGGGGAGCTTAATTCATCTACTAACCAACTTGGAGTCAAGCAGGGATATGGATAAAAAGTTGACCTAGTGCAGGAAAACTAATTGGGTCAATAATAAAAAAAAATGCCAAATTTTACATTTGGTTGAATCATTTACAATGTTTTAAGAAGAAGAATTAATGAGGGAAAAAGCCACATCATTTGTCAGCTTGATGCTATTCTGAGGAAATATTAAATCGAAGTTAGGGCTCAGCCCGGGGCTTTAATAGATTTTGACCAGATATGTTTGTGTCATTGGCAATTTGGTTAACATTGCCAACTTTATTATTTTATCTTTATTTTTTAAGGGGGGAAAAGATCTTTGGACTCATTAAAACATTCTTTTGTTTGATGAATGTTATCCACATGAAATTGTCATCAACATAATTCCCTTTAAAAAGACTATAGGTTTTATTTTTGCCTATTTTAAAGTGATGCTATATGAATATTTTTTTCCCAGAATATAACAAAGGGGTCAAATGTCTGTAATCTTACCTCCAGCACCAAATGCCCACAAAGAAGTAGGTTTTTCTTGTGTTGTGGTCACAGACAGCCGCGTCAATTTTCTTCACATATCTTGGAAAGCCAAGTGTATAGATGGATTTGGGATAATCTGGCAAAACAGCATATCCTCTGATCATCCAGAAATTGTCATCTAGGAAAACAGAAAGTGGTTACCTTTTGATCTGTTCTCTAGAGTGAGAAATAGATGTCTTAAGAAGTTTGAAAATAATTAGATACCTACTTCCTCTCAGGTTTAATGCTTAGAGTTTTAATAATCTTACGTCTCCATTTATTCTTTCCATTTTCTTTAGCTGCTTATATCATTAATCTTACACAAATAATATATACCTATAGTTAATAGTGTGCATACTCATGTCAATTGGTTTCACTCTATTGATTATTTTTCTAACTCTGACAAACAATCACATGTTTTAGGACATGTTCTAAATTTCAGCACCCAAGTGTTCTCAAAAGCAAGTAATCTGATTAAACCCTTATAAAAAGTAAAGTTGCTAGATTAAAAATAAGATACCAGTTAAATTTGAATTTCAGATAACTAAGGACTAATTTTTGGTATAAGCTAATGCAAAAATCTGCAATATATGCTTATACTAAAAATTATTTATCTGAACTTCCTGTGTTTTTATTTGCAAAATCTGGCAACCTTAGTAAAAAGGGAATATAGAAGAGAGATGGGTTACCTTTACATGGTAGAAAAAAAGACTTTTTTAGTTTTCTGTCATACAGTTTTTTTAAAGCTCCTGTATAATTGGAATGGTGTTTATTTTCACAGCCACAGAGAATCAATCCCTGGATAGTTATTATTTATAATCGGAACTTAAGTTCAGGCATCCGGGGAGGGGAAGGTGGGGATCATGATGGGAAAAGTTACCTTTAAAAACCAGAATTTTATCTTTAGGGTTCTCATATGCAGCTTGAATATCAGCTGGCAGAGATGGCCAGAATGAAGAGATTAATTCAAATTCAACATCAGTGATATCACAATAGATCCTCCATAGATGCCTACATTAAACAAAAAAACACTTTACTCATACAGCCTATAGCTATCTATATCAATTAAAACATTGCAAACCGAGGCTTGTCTTTTACCTAACTGACTGATGTTTTCCTCAGATAATTTAGAGCATTAACACAATTTCCCTCAGCAAACGTAGGTGACTGTGATTTCAGTTCTACCCTTTGGAATATCTTGGTGAAGGCATGCCTTTGTGTTCACTCTCTAGAGTACTTAGAGTAGCAAACAATCCATGGAAATCTCATAAACATTTCTTAATATACCCAGTGGCTTCATTTTTGCCAAAGCAGCAATGCCCCAACATTCTAAGCTAGCACCAAGCATTCCAAGAAGAACTTTTTGGTGCCGATGTTTGCTAGAATGAAGAAATGTTATCATTGGCATGGTGAAATATTTTCCTTCCTGGCTGTAAAATTTTGAGTCTGTGAGTGAGACTTGAAAAGTCCTTATAGTCTATTTCGCTTCCCATGCTGGCAACCCTTTTCTGACTAGTGGTCTCTTAACCTATACTGTTAGGAGCATGGTTGTGACAGCACGTTGTTACAGTGCTGTGTAGTTAGGAGTGGAAGGAGTCTAATTTCAAATATTCTTTCCTTTGTCCCCTATGTAAGGGCATTGCCAGGTGGTATATGTCCTGATACTTTGTTCTAAAAATACGCTCATGGTATACGCAGCTGACACACTGCTGCAATTTAAGTCCAATGAAATATACACAGAAAAGAGATTTCTTACTATAATTACCACTTAATTGATGCAATATTAGGGAACAGGTGTTTAACAACTGGCTCTATGGGTAGGCAAAAGACCTAATTTTTATCATTTTCTGATTTCCAGGGTGTAAATATTCCAACCATGGCCAGTTTCAAGCTAACTGGTTCACAAAGTTCCTGAAAATTTAGCAATTGAAACCTGAAATGGTATAAATCAGTTCCAACTGAGATTAATGTATTATTTTAGCTAAGAAGTCACTGAAGGGAAACTCTACTTCACTTTCTTATAAAATGGCCATTTAAAAAATTGCTAAAAATATTTAAAAATCAATTTATCAAACAAGTAAGAGATATGCACACCTGGAAAACATTTGAAGTGTGTGGGTAATTATAAAATGAAAAGTAAAAGGCACCCATTCTCACTATCCCCATGACTTCCTCTTTATCTCCAAATCTCTTGAAAAGAAAAATCTTCATAGGAAGTTAAGATATTTTAGGAAATGGGTTTACCTGCCTTTAAAGAACATTACTTCTCTGCGGAAAGTGGTGATAGCATCGAAAGTCAAATCAGGGTCACAGGCATGGGGTACAGTGGATCCCTTTGGCTTAGCAGGTGCCTTAGGTTGACCTCCTTTGATGAGAAAAGAAATGCCACAGTGAATGTAGATATGTGGAAATGCCTACAGGAGGATCTTACCCAAGTGAATATTTTCTTCATTATAATATTTCAAGAAGGGATTTTCTTAACTTCCTTTCTGGAAACCTTCCTAATTAGTTCACCTATATTCAGATTTATACTGTTGCTCACCATAGATGGATTGGATTCCATTGATATCATCCTGAGAAAGAGGGTATTTGCTAGGATCCAGGGAGACATAATTTGGGAACATCAAAGCTGTTTGATCATTGGAGTGAGAGAGCCCCAGTGAATGACCAAATTCATGAGCAGCCACAAGAAATAAGTTGAATCCTTAACAAAAACAGAGAAAATGGGAGAACATGAGTCACTCAAAAGAAGAATTGTTACATCTGAGATTAGGAAGTAACTAAGGGGAAAGAAGAAGAGGCTTGCCATATAGCAGATAATTCCTACAACATATCCATTATCATTTATATGAGAAATATTTCAGCACTAATAATTGGTATTAGTTACATCATGGAGAAATATAACCTAGAGTAAGCAGGTGGTAGGAAACAAGTGTCTCAGAAATGGGTAGTATTAAAAAAATGGAAGTCACCAGCTTTGGCTGTTGTTAGGCTATGCTATATGTGATCATGTTTCTTCTACTTATATTCGTCAAAATATAAGTAGAATGAAATTCAAATACCATAACGTGGTCTTCCATGATCTAGTGCCTGCTTTTTTTCCAGCCTCATATTTTATTTTCATAGTCCATGAGCTAGCCATATTGAATCATGTGCATTTCTCATTTATGCCATGTTCTTTATAATCTCAATATCTTAATATCTCCATTCTTTCTAGAATATGCTCTCTCCTACGTACTTTTTTTGCCCAACTGTCCTACTTATTGCTCAGGAATCCACTCTAGAGTCATCTCCTTCATGAAGCTTTCCTTATCCCCCCAGCTCCTACCTAGGCAGAGTTAAATGCACCTTTCTGGGTTTCCATAGACTCGATGCTTAATTCTGTCATAATACCTAAGGCATCATACATTGCCTATTCCTGTCCTCAAGCTGTGCACCCTTTAATTACAGGGACCATGTGTTAACCATCTGTTATTCCTGGTGACTGCTAAACAGCTTATTAATAGTGAGTGCTTAATAATGGTTGCTGGATATCCAGTTGTTTATTTGTATGAAAGAATGGTTAGATGTGCCTCCTAAACGAGATGATTGTACCCTGTACTTATTCACACCAGAAGTCTTACCATGCATGGTAGAATTACTTTTTTATTTCTCTGTCTCTACCCCTAGACTGTAAAGTTCTAAATATAAAAGAATGTTTTTAGACTTACAGCTAAGTCTGTGGATCCTAGGGAAAAGGCTGAGCCTTACACGATGGAGATTTGTCCATTGATATTTGCACAAAACACACATGGAATGGCAAAGGATTATTTCATGGCCTTTCATGCTTTTCTGTTCTTGCATTGGCTGCTGCCTCTTATTTGGTTGGCAGTATCATTGGTTGTGCTTTTGGACAAGAGATGGGAGAAATGACTCTTTGAAAAAGAATTCAAACTCAGGTCATCTAAATGAAGTCTAGACATTTATCCTGGCTTTCAAGACCCTGTATAATATGAATCCTATTCACCATTTTAGCCTTCTCTTCCATCGCAATTCTAATACTTGAGTAGGTTGGGTTATTCTGCCTAGAACACTCTTTATCCCACTTTGCCATCTGAGTTCCTGCTTAGCCTTCAGGTCTCAGGTTTGGCATCACTTCTTCCCCTGGCCTCTGTATTTGGGTTGGAATTTCTTTGATGTGCTCCTATTACATTGCCATAGTTCCCTTTATTCAAGTGTTGATCATATTGATTTGAATTGCCGTTTGATAGAGTGTATCCCCTAGGCTGTAAATCCCTGGAGGGCAGGGTCTGTGTCTTGTGCACTGTTGTAGACTACATTTCTATCGCAGACCCTGGGTCAGAGTGGATGTTGAGTAAATGATTGTTGAATGATTTCATTTACTAAATATTTGTAGAGTATCTAACATGCGCTGACAATATTACAGGCCATATTATACTGTAGGAAAAAGATAATATCTCTGCCCTCTTGGAGATGTGACTAAATAGGTAAACTTGTACACTATACATTGGTAACTTTGTGAATAATTATTCTTGTGCTTGGGAATCACTTTAATCATCATCATCCTCAATATTAACTATTACCAATGTAATCATCAGTGTAAAGAACTTTCTTAATGTTCGCTATGGACTAGTGCTTTCCAAGGTGTTTTTTACCTTTATTACAGGTAACTTGTGTCATTTTCTTGCAAGAATGGCATTATTATCCTTATTTTACAGATAAAGAAACATAAAGTTAAAAAATTCACTTGCCCAGGGTCCTTCAGGTAGTAAATGGGAAGCCCTGAAAGAAACCAGAGCCTGCCAAACCATAGACCACTGCTCTTTCCACATTGCAACACTGTGCACCTGTAGCATCTGAAAGGTCTGTTTCAGTTGTTTAGTGCACATGTGTGTGTAGCACATACATATTCCCATACAGGCTTGATACTGGCCTTCCTTTGGGAGATTCTCAGGAAAATCTCTATATGTACTCAAACCCCTCTGCCATCACTACTCAATGACTTTTCCTACCTTTAGGAAGCAGTGGGATTAGCAGATGACTATAGCCTATTGCTCTTAAGCAAGCTACAATAAAACTTTTGTGCCCTTTCCACAGAGACTCTACATATTCCAATAAGAGAGGTAATCATCTATCATAAATTATTGTCAAATTTTCTATTAAAAAATCTCTGTGATTGGAGAATACATTTGCTTCAGGTTTTTTGTTTTTATTAGAGAACAGGAAGACATTTTTCCCTTTACGTCAGTGAGCTAAGAGTCATACAATTGAGTGTCCTCTGGAATCCACAATTTATACATTGAGGGAATATAGTAAAGCCTTGAGAAGACAACCCATTGGGGACCTGTTTCCTGGTCATCTGCCCAGAACTTGGTGGAGGATTCCATTTATCCCTTGCCTTGCTCAAGCAAGTTTTGCCAACTTGGGGCCCAGAACTCTCTGGACTTTTAAATAAGAACTCTGTCCCACCTATCCCTCTTGGCAGATGGTAATGATAATTACTACTAAGTATTGGATTTAATACGGATAAAAAGACAGTAAAATCTTTGACTAAAATCTGCCTCTAGATATGAAAATAAAATCTGGCCGAGCAAGCTGAAACATCCTGATTTTGTCAAACACTAGGATATTTCCTATAACTGCCCAATTGGACATATCCACACTGCCTTTAGGCCAAATCCAAAGAACTGGGACATGTCTCAGTAGGAGAGACACAACAGAAATGGTCTACTCAACTCCTCCGTCATTCAGATGACAGTGTCCCTGTCTCCTGTATCCTCTTGTCTGTGATGCTAATGTATGTGGCAATGGCAGCAACAAACCCCAGACTTCCCCTGGTGCCTGAAGTCCAACCAGTACTGACTTATTTACCTTCTTTGTTCACTAGCACTTGGAAGAACAAATGCACTGCATGTTCAGTCTTAGCAACGAGTGGTCATGAACCATTTTGAGTCATTGGTTTTCAATTTTGCAGAAACTTATAGAAGTGACCTACAGACTGTCTGGAACCACTTGGTCAAAAATGAACAGTGGCCTTGTATACCACCTATCAGCAGAGCCACACTCTCTGCTTTCCAGGGACCCTGGACACCAGATACCAGACCCAAGATGACTGTTCTCAATGAAGGAAAAAAGAGTGTGGAGAATCTGAGAGTCCACTGAGCTCCTTTGTTTGATGCACATCATTTTAGTGTAGTAAAGTTTTTTTTTTTTTGTACAAAAAGTAATAATATGTTTTCCATTTTAGTGCCAGGCAAGCCCTTTAGGAGAAATAAAATCAACCGACTTGGTCTTAAGGAATAAGACAAATATAAAGATTAAGGTCTAATTTCTTGGCAGATAGGCAAGAGTTAGAAGAGGAAGTTCATGCTTGTAAATAGACCTTCCATGGGCCATGAACTCACATACCATCCTTCAATCACTGACTCAAAGTTGCCACCTCCCTAGAGTCTTCTTTTATTCTCACCCACAGATGACTTCTACCTTTGGTACAACACGCAGCATGTTCTGCCACGTATGGTGGTATGTGCATCTAGGCCTCATATACCACATAAGGTCAAGAACCTCTGAAGGGCTGGAACTTTTCTAGTACAACTATATGGTCTGTACAACGCCTTGCATAGTTCAAGGAATATAGTGGGTCTTCGGGCATTATGGGTGTATGAATGAATATATGAGTAAGTGAAGAATGCTATGATCATAACAGTATAAGCAACTTTATGAGGGTGTTGTATGGATAAGCACAATTGTCTGAATAGATATTGAACACTTTTGTCAGTGTCATTTTGAAATACAGTAAATTGTGGGGAAATTGGGAAGTAAAAAGCAACTCTTTGCAAAGTTATTCTTTTTAGAGATTCTTTAGAATAAGACAATTTTGTTCATAAAGAAAATTGGGCTCACCTGCTCCGTCTTTGGTCCAATTTTCATCTTCATCAAAGTGAGTGTCTCCACCCAAACCCAGACCAGGAGGAAAGGCATGGCCGAGGACTCCCAAGGGGCCATCAAAGTGACGAGGACACCGACCATGGACTAAAGATATAGTTCATAGGGGGGGAAAAGATCAGGCTCTTTAAAGTTCCTGAGATGAAAATAGACATATTTTTATCTCTGTTGTAAACCTTACCTCGGGTCCTAAAGGCAATCATGATGTCTGCAATCCCCTTGGAAATCTTACTGAATATTAGTGGAGTAACTTTGCTCCACACTTCTAAACCTTTTTGGATAGCTTCATCCACATCAGCTCGTGCCATGTCTGGAGTATAGTTCATGATTCTTAAAAATTAACAAAAATATGTCAGTTGGTATTTATACATACATGTTATTCTTACGTTTGTATAATATATGATTATATAAAGTACTTTTTCAAATCTCTCATCTGCCCTACTATTCAGGTCGGATTATAACACTTTTACAAATAAGGCTCAAAGAGGTTAAATGACTTCCCTAAGGTCACGCCCTAAGTGGGAGAGCATTAATCTCATGGGTGTGTCTGCTGTGCATATGACTACATCATTTTCTCAAATGGCCTGTGGAAATTAGTCTCATGCATGTGTCATATGTTAAGAGTCTCATTTGAGAGCCATGAAGAGTTAGTTACTTAGAAAAAGATTTTCCTCTTCTTTATATTGCATATCCTGCTAAATCCATTTTTATCTCAAACCCTAAGACTCAATAAGATGAATGAAGAACTATCAGAAAAACTCTTTAGGGTCATCCAGGAGGGCTCTAGAACAATAGCTAAGGTCTCTGACTCTGTTCCAGGTCACAAGCACACTTCAGCCTCTTTCTGCCAATGAGCAAGCCCCCTTTCCTTGCTATGTCTGGTGGCAAACTCTGTACTTCACGCTGGGTTCCATCTGAGATCTGACAACTCTAACTCACACACGTCTCTAACAAGAACCAGCTGTGCTCTAAGGTCCTTCCACTTTCTCTTGAGCATGCTTCATCTATACCTTCAATCATCTGCACTCAGATGACAGTACTTCTGGTCCTGAGCTTATATGGAGGAGGTAGAGGTAAGAGATTCGAGCATATGTGCCAGAGCCAGTCTGCTGGTAAGAGCTGTGTAACCTCGACTATAGTAAATAACTTTTTGTTTCAGTTTCTCTGTGTTTAAGTCTTCAATAACAGTGGTGCTTACATCACAAGTTTGTTGGGAGGATGAATAAATGAAATCTATGAAGTGCCATGCATATAGGAAGTGCATGGTAAGATAAACTTTTTTTTTTTCCCCTTGGAGGTTATATTCATGCTCCTTTGGATTAGGAGAAGTAAATTGGCAAAAGTATTACCTGTATGTGAGGTTGTATTTCCTCCACCCAGGGAGAGTGTAGCCATACTGACCCACATCAGGAACCCCACACCTGGGTGTCTTCATGATCTCAAGAGTATTTGTGTCCAGCTTTCCAGTCACTGTCAATCCAAAAAATGCTTGCATTTCCTGAATTTTGCCATCTATGAGACTCCTGTTCTTGCTTTGAACAAGATGACTCCCTTCTATTTCAAGAGAGTAGAACTGGTTGAGATATGCCTGACCAAAAAGACAAAAAAAAAAAAAAAAAAAAAAAGGCACAGACTACAGGAGAGCAAATCTCCATCTCAGTATAAAACAAAATCATGTGAAATACTTTTTGGCAATGGGTGGGAGGGATGAGTAATGACGGAAAAAAAGAGTAAGGAAGGAAGTAAATAGGAAAAAAAGAGTTATCCTGTTTTTTTCAATTTCCAAGAACTGGTTGAGCTGTGTCACTAGATTTGGCCAAACCACTCAGGTCATAAAACTCCAAATCTCCACAAAAGAGAATTAAGCTTCTTCTATGTGTTAAATGATCACATATCTTACATATTTTTACTGTTACTTTCATTTTGGTATTTCTTTGAAACAAATTCTAGGAGACATAGGTGATTAATTATTTTGCAAATTTAATTGATTTAACCAAATATGGCAAAGTAACGGAACTGATTTTTAGAGGGAATTTCCAAAGCAATATATTTTTTATACACAGAGAGATAAGGGGCTCTAAATTGTAGTTGGATCCTCTTGGTGGGTCTCAAAATGCTTTTATATAGATCTCCATTTCTTGCAGGGCTGTTCCCTTTCTTTTCTCACTAGCTCACTTGTTAGCATTGCTTAAAGCTGTAGCAAATCCTGCCTCCCCCCACCCCCACACCCCACTCTCCACCCCTCACACAGTTCCTCTATGTCCTTAGAGCTAGGGAAACGAAAAGCAGCTTCTTCTCACAAGAGCATTCAGGACTCTTTTGTAGGAATTTGCTGTCTTTTTAGATCCCAAGACAATCAGTAAAATGAATTTTTATTGATAGTCATTAATAACATTTACTGAGCAGTACCTGAGCCAGTCGAATGTTTTCTTCATCTTCCATCTTTCGGTCTGTAGGGAATGCAGAAGAAAATGTTAAAAAGAACACAAATGGAAGCAGAAAGCTCTTCATTCCTCTCTCTCTTCAGTTGAAGCCTGGTTCTGTTTGCATAGAATTTAGAAAATAATAGTGAGACGTGGCATGAATTGGCTTGTATCATCATTTAATTAATAACAGAAAAAGGACATTTGCCATGAAGTGTGTCATGGTATGCCTTTTTTTTTTTTTAATTAGGTTGAATTGATTTTGCAATCATGATCTGCGATTGTTCAGTAAACAGAGCCATTGTTCATTACTCAGTCATCTATGATATGAGGTCAGCCTCCAAATTACTTTTGTCCTTGCAAGGTTGGAGGTTTTCTTATTCATAAATTCTTGAGAGTTTATAAAATATTTTTTGAATGAAACTCTATAATATCTTGGGAAACATAGTATCATGAAAAGACAGTTGAATCAGAAATTGAATCACCGTAATTAACTAAACATCAAATATTTATGGAGCACCTGCTATTCACCTATCACTTTAAATACAAGTATGAATAAGATACCATTCCAATCTTGTTGGAGGATTCAGTTATATACAGACACCGATGCCAGACAAAATGGAGGCAAGTGGCAAATGCTCAGTGAAGATTCTAGAGACTGAGAAGGGTCAAAAGGTGGACAGATCGCTGCTTATGTATGTGAGCTAGAGTCTTTAAACTGGCGAGGCTTGTATTGGGTCTTAAAGAATGAATAGGAGTTGGATTGCACAGGCGGAGAGAGAAATTAGGAAGCAGGTAAAACAGTGGAAATGAACTATAGAAAATTTGGTCTGGCCAGAGCAAATATATGTGTAGACAGCCATGGGAAGTATGGATGGAGGGTTTAAGAAAGGGTACAAGGAAAATGAATGTTTTGAGTCTTTTCATGCCTAGGAATGCCCTTTATTAATCCATCCTCACACTTGATTGAGAGAGTATCTGGAAATAGAATTTCAGGCTGAAATAAAATTTCCTTAGGATTTTGATGATACTGATTTATTATTTTCTAGAATCTAATGTTGCTGTTGAGGAGCCTTCTATTCTAATTATTAATATTTTCCTTTGTTTTTCTTTTGAAAAAATTCAGAAATCTTCTCTTAGATACTCTGAAATTTCATAATGATGTGGGTCTTTTGCTTTGGCATATCTAGGCAATAAGTGGGCCCATTCATTATGAAAACTTTAATTCAAGGGAACTTCCCTATATTATTTCTTTGATAATTTCTTCCCGCTCATTTTCCTCTTTCTCTTTCTGGAATATGTATCTGTAGGACTTCTTTTTTTAATTTTTTTTGGTATTTTGTTAGTGTTTTTAGATGTAAAATAGACCTATGTTTTGAGAATGTTAAGTATAATTTTACTTTACTTAGACATTTTCTTTTGTTCCCAGGATTATCTCTATTTCTTCAAAGTTTCTTTTTTGGTGTCTATTGTTCACATTAGAAGCCTTTCCCCCCCCCCCCCCCAAATGTTTTGAGACTGTGTTGTGCAGTCTGTCTATGAATGAGCGATAAGAAAGCTGACTGGAAGCGCTGTGTGTATGGGCAAGGCTTGTCAATCGATGAACTTCACTGCCTCGAAGTGGAGTGGGTTCTAGGAATTTCATGTGATATATTAATTGGATAGAGATTTGGCTGACTATAGTAGAAAAACCCAAAATAACAGATGATTAAGAAAATAAAAATTTATTTTTCCCTCACGTAGCAGAAGTCTAGGCTCATCCAAGGCTTGAATAATAATTCCACACCATCAGGGATGGAGGCAACATTTATCTTGCTGCACTACTCTCTTGGTGCAATGCCTCATGGTCCTGGTGGCTTCTCAAGCTCTGGTGATTGTATCTTCATTACAGGCAGCAGAAAGGGGAAGGCAGAGAAAGTAAATTCTCAGTCTCTTTCTAGAAGCCCAAATGGTATTTTGCTTTCACATTTTGGCAAGAAATTAAATACATGGCGACATCTAGCTGTTAGTGAGGCTACAAACTGTACTCTTTTAGCTGCTGCATTACCACCTCAAATGAAGTTGGGGGTCTTATTGCAGCAAAGAAAAGGGAAAATTCTATTAATGTAGGCAACTAGCAGCCTCTGCCACCTTGAGATTCTACAGTTCGGTATCTGTAAATCATTTTTTTCTTGGGCTAGTAAATTTCTCTAGAGAAAATTCCTTCAATTTTCCATCATTTTAATTAATATCCTAGCAACAAAGATATAGGAGATGCCTCTGGTGGCCCTAGGCACACCTCTGATTTTAGTTGCAGTTGCAGTGGACGAGTTTGTGTAACTTACCTTGCTCTGACAAAGTCCCACCTTAAGCACATACTGGGTGTCCTTCTGCTTTCTGCCCAGGGCATTGAGATGCCATAGAGCCTGACAGGTCAATGCCTTAGAGCCACCCAATGGGGAAGGGAACTAAAAGATGAATGTCTCAACCTTCTCTTCACTGGAGGTTTAAACAATTGAACGGTGTTCTGTAGGCTTCTCAGGTGTTCCTGATGAAATCGAGCCCCAGATACCCATTGCAAAAACCAGTAACACGTACTTGTATTGGCTTTTCCTCCTTCTCTGTTTCAGTCTGCTTGCTACCTCACTCTTGCTTCCTCGGACCATGTCCCTAAGAAAATAATAGCACCAAGGTCGTAGACTTTGCTTTTGACAAAGAACTCAAACTAAGATGAAAAAGAATCTCATTATTTAAAATCTAAGCTTAGATTCTTACATCTTTTGTATTCACATAACTCAATGTAACAGCCAGAACATACCACATGTTGTCAAAAAAGAAACTAAAAAGGAATAAATTTTTTGAATTCTTTATTATACTTCATATTTCTATTCACTTCCTATGGCAATGAAATATGGTTAAAGAAATAATGTGAATTTAGTTCTTATCTCAAAAAATGTATAGATGAGGTTTGGGCCAAGAATCTATTATAACTAGCTGGCACAATTAGCAGGTATTCTGAGAAGATGAATCTCCCAACTTCATACCTGTAAAAACTAACATAAGTTTCAGAAAATATGACAGTCTGAAATTGAATGTACTGTTAAAAGTGAAATACCTTTTAGTATTTAGTTCTTACAGGTCTTTGTGTGCTTGTTACTTTTATACAATGAATTCTTTATACATCTTTCTCACTTTTCCTAGCACGGCATCTGTAACATGTAGGTGACTGATTCTTGTTGAATAAACGAACAAATGAGTAAAATTATAATCTATCCTAGTTTCTGTTTTCTCATCTTGTAAAAGATGAGAGTTACGTGCTGACGTATTTGAGGGTAATTTTTGAGGACATCGTTTATAAAATATTTCATGACCTGTGAAGCAATATCTAAAAGCTAAATATCAACATTATAATTCTGACAAGGGAATAAATGACTGCATATGTATCAAAATTTGCTGTATTTTATACTTTAGATGAACTATGTGATAGTATCTAAGAAATTATAGTAGATCATGTCAATCATTTAAAATGAAATATTTATTTTGAACTCATTTAACATACAATTTTGAACCAGAATAAGGCTCTAAATTATACTAAATAATAATTACCTGTGGGATTTAAAAACTTTAACAGAAAAAGAAAATAGGATGTGCTAGTGATAAATATAATTTACAATAATTTACAACATATTTATTGTGTAATAAGGTACATTACATTTTAACAACTGCAGATATGACATGAATTTGATGTCTGGACTAGCCATTATGGTACCACAAGTTGTAAAGTTTTTAACAGAAAAGAGTCATTAATAAATTTATGCACCTAAGCTCAATTTAATGCAATTTAGTGAGATTTATTGACTTTCATGCCCAGCATTGTTGTTTGTGCAGTAAACTCTAGTTATCTGTAGCGGGTGTCTTCCTGAGTATCCCAGGGAAAAGCAAATTCATTTACTTGGATTCTAGAAAAAGATCATGGGGAACAGGGAAGAAAGAAAGTGGTACCTATCCTTTTTGCTGCTCCTCTCCTGGAAAGATGCCATTAATTCTTACTCGGGGTTCAACTTTGTGTTCATTTCTGTGTTCATTCCTTTTCTTAAGTGCAGATATACTGTATTAAGTTCCTAGGGCTGCTGTCACAAAATATCACAACTTGGTACTTAAAACAACAGAAATTTATTCTATCATAGTTATGAAAGCTAGAGGTCCAAAGTCAAGATGTTGAAAGGGTCGTGTTCTTCTCTCTGAAGGCTCTAGGAGGATCCTTCCTTGCCTCTTCCTAGCTTTTGGTGGTTTCCAGCAGTTCTTGGTATGCACATGTGTCACTCCAATCTCCTTCGCCTCTATCTTCACGTGGCCTTCTCCACTATGTGTTTATATCTCTCCTCTTCTCATAGAGACTGCAGTTCTTAGGCCCACCCTACTCCAGTATAAACTCATCTTAACTAATTACATCTGCAAAGAATCTAGTTCCAAAGAAGGTACATTCATAGGTACCTGGGGTCAGGGCTTCAACATCTTCTTTAGCGGGGACACAATTCAACCCATAACGTAACATTTATTAATAATATTTCTTTCCAAGAGTGGAAAAATAGCACATTTGGGGTAGAGGCCAGGGTACTGTCTTACTTCTAACCAAATTATTACTTCTAACCAAAATCCAGTGCTAAATTGCACATAGCAGTATACAGAAGACATGTTTAAAGTCAGAAAAGAAAGTAATGAAATAGTGAATACTGAGGTGACAGAGAAGACTTAATCTCCTTCTCTTTGTGATAGATTCACTAACCTGAGATAGAATATAAAAATACTAAATCAGATTCTGTAAATAGTGGAATACTCTAAATGTATTTTTAGTGAGGGCAGGTCCAATAAATACAGTGATAGCAAACAACATCACTTAATATTGAGAAAACTATAAATGGGACACAATGTAATGCATATGAAAATTAGACTTCTCTTTTATATTCAGAAAATGGATATAGACACACTTGATTTCACTTCAACTTTATCTACAATTAAGCCATCTAATACTGCTGCCAACCCTAGTGACTCTATGACCATTAATATCAAATGCATAATATCTTGGTCCACTGAAGAAAATGAAGAAGTCTGTAAAAAAAAAGAAGAAAAAGGAGAGAGAGAGACAATGTATTGGATTAACCTGTGGAAGTAAGATCTCAGATGTTTTCAATTAAAAAGACCTCACTCCTATCCCAAGATTACATTCAAATGCAAATGTGTTATTTAAAAATTTAAACAAATTTATTACTAGTATTTTTTACTACTTACTATTTTGCTGGAAAACTGCATCAATTCTACTTTCTATTCCTTGAAAGGTACTTGCTATGCTTTTGGGATAATCTGGGTCCATAGATTGTCTTTGGTTATCATATCTGACGAGAAAAAAGAATATTCTACATTTTAAGACCAAAATAGTGTATAATGATAATGGTTTTCTTTAAATTGCATATACTTTACAAAGTGCCTTCACATTTATTTTCTCATTCAGTCTTGACAGTATCCTATTAACTGTGACTAAGAATGATTAACTTCTCTACCTATCTATAAGATATAGGGATATCATTAATACTAAACAGGCTTTGGATTGCTGATGCAATGTTATTTTTAAAAAGAAGAGCTATATTTTCTAGAGCTTTTAGTTAATTAGATGGTATGTAACCTGTCATGCTCTCTCTCTCTCTCTCTCTCTCCCCTCACCTCAATAAATGTAATAATAAGTCTAACTTGGGTACCAAATTTTGTAGGTGATATGAATAACATTTGCTTGAGTATGTTAGAATTTAACTCATAATTGAGAATTAGCCTAATTCTTTCTTTACATCCCATCCTAGTACTTTATTAAGATTTGCTCTATTTCACGATATAGAATCCTCAATCCCATTGTGCAGGCATTTTAATTTTTTTAAAATGAAATTTTCAAAAGTCATAGCAACATCAATCACCTTATAAAAAAGAATGCCTATCAAAGATCTCCTAGATTTTTAAAACCAGCTGCCTGATTGTTAGTGGTTTGTACACAGGGTAACTAAACATAGATTTCAATCTCTCGTTGAAAAAATAGTTTACCTTACCTCCAGAACTGGTTGTTTATGAAGAAGTATGTTTTTGAGCTGTAGGAAACAGCTGCATCAATTGCTCGGACACTGCTTGGAAAGCCATAGTTTGAGATATCCTTGGGATAGCCTTGCTGAATGTCATAGCCGCTCAGGGCCCAGTATTGGTTGCCTGCAAATGATTTAGGTTATGCGTTAGATAAAGTTCTTCCATTCCTACAAAATAATGTGGACCACTTCTTAGCCTTTGCATAAATTAATAATAGAAATGAAAATGGGACAAATAGTCTTTAAAAGGTAAAGGTGGTAAAGTGAAGTTCATTGGGCTGTGATAGCCCCAATGGTTCCCCAGCTCCTATAAAAAAAATTCTGACTTCTTAGCTTGACATTTAGGGCCTCATAATTGGATGTCTTATCTCATGTGACTTCTATACAGAGCTTAAGTTACAGCTTTGGGGAATCTTAAAAAATTACATCTGAGATGAGAGTGGAGAAACATTAAAAGTGGCCTATTAATGTTTTCTCATTTTGTAGATGGGAAAACTGAGGCTCAAGTTGACACAGTAGTTAGTGACAGAGCTGGGCCCTAAACCAGGATTCTAGACAAAAGCCTGGCCAGCATAACACTCTCTCATTGGCTCACCTTCTCTGAACCTGATAGGGATCACAGAGAAGTCCTTCTCCTCCCTTCAGGGAGAACTAAAATGAGATGAAAACTCTAAGCACTCACCTTTAAATAGGAAAACTAGGTCTCTGTCATAATCCTCATAAGCAGCCTGTATACCACTCGGCAGTTTTGGCCAGAATAGAGAAATAAAATTGAGTTCTACTCTTTGTAGCTGAGGATGCCTTCTCCAGAAGTATCTAAGGGAACACAAGAGAGAGAACCACACACAATGTAATCTAAGTAGGCAGCTTCTGTGAGTTTTGGGCTAGTACTGGCCCTCTAAAGATTGCTGAGAGGATATGGCAACATAATGAATGCAAAGTTTCTAGCAGTGACCAACAGATGGCCCGTACTTTATGGTGATATTATCCATTTGGTGAATGCTTTACTATTTTCAGAAGGGATCATAGGAGCGACTTTATCTGATTACGTTTTTGCACTGTTCTCTCCTCATACATTGACAAGACTTATTTTAGTCTCTTTTATTATTGTTTCTACAATAATTAAAATTTTAATTTAAAATAATTAAAATGTTATTATTGTTCCTACAATAATAAAAGAGACTAAAATAAGTAGTCTCTTTTATTATTGTTCTTCTTTTATTATTCATATTCCTAAATGAAGGGAATATTTAGAACACTTCAGCAAAAACAATACAAGTACACTCAGCCTGTGATTACATAATCACAAAATAGCTGATGGAATATTGAAAAATTCAATCATTTAGATGATTTGCCCTGCAGTTTATTAAGTGATAATTTCCATTTACTTGACTGAATTTGGGTGGAACTGAATGATGCTTTGGTGTCAGATGAACTTGGCTATGGAGTTCCCAAGCAGCTAGAACCCATTTTTGTTTACGTCACCATAAACATCTGAATGTTCATGAATGTTTCAGTTTTCTTTTCCTGGATGTTCCAGTTACCCAGAAAACACTGTAAATTCCAACAAGATGCATATGTGTAGAATTCAAAGGAAAAGCTAAGTAATGTGTAATGTGTGACTTAATTAGAATCCAGTTCTAAGTTATGCCAAAAGAAGCCAAAGGAAGGAATAGTTTAATCTTATACTTGTCTTTAAAGAAAAATATTTCTCCGCGGAGTGTGGTGATAGCATCAAATGTCAGACGGGGGTCACAGGTTGTGGGTGTGGTTGGTCCAGTTGGTTGGATAGGGTTATTTGAAAGACCTGAAAAAAAAAAGGCTTTTTATAAGCATAAGTCCAGTGTGATTTTTTTTAATTGTGTTTCAGTACTTCTCAGGATGGTGAGGGGTCTTCACATGAGGAGAAATGCTACCAGGCTATTACACAAGGCATCAAAGTAACTGCACATTTGGCCCTCTTAATTTTTTTTTAAAATATGAGTGATAGTGATTTTCAGAGACAATTCCAGGTTAAACTGTGAAGTAAAGAAATTAGAATTCTATGACCCCTCACTTAAAATCCTAATCCCATCCTTCTCCCCTCTCTTGCTTCCTCTTTCTGCTTTTTCGATCACTTACTATCCAGTTTCTACTTCCCCACCAAAATCCAGCTTCAGGAAAGGAGCTGATATCAGTCTTTTACCCCATAGCATAAATCTAAGTCAAATTTTAGCAATATTTTAATTTGTTTTCTCATTGTAGAATGAAGGGCTATACTAATAGTTATGAGAATTTAAAACATTGGTGAGCAAAGGAAAGAAGTGTTTTTTGGGGGAGAGGAGCTGGGGAATACAGTTAGAGTAGGTCTTGTCATTCCTAAAAATTCTACGGTGAAAAAGTTCCCTAATCGTGGTGCCCTGGCACACTTGGTTTTATAATGCTGTCCCATCAAAGAGGGCAGAACGTTTTCCCCAATTCCACGCCACTCCACTCCACTGTCTTCCATTCCACTCCTTTCTATTCCACTCCCTTCGATACTTTAATTTTAGAGCTACAAACCGCTTCTCTGTTTTCATGTTCTTACTCACAGCCACTAGAGGGCAAGAGAGATGCACTGGTCTTACCCAGACAGTGTGTACTTATAACAAGGCCAAAGGCTTCTATATCCCTCCCCGGAAAGTTTGTCATGTCTTTAAAAAATGTTACTTTCTCTCCATACTCTATTCCCATTCCCCTCCTTACCCCACAGACAACCATCTAAATGTATTCAATATATACCTTTTTGTTAGCATGTTTCTTGAAAATGCCTGTCTTTGTCTAAGTACATTTTAAAGTTGCGTAGATTCATATTTTGTGTAATTTGATTCATACACTGTGTAATATGTATCATTCTGTTTCTTTTCCATGAAGTGCAATGTTTTAAAGACCAGTCAATGTTGTTGCCATATGTTCATCTAATTTAGTGCTTCTCACTAAGTGCACATCACTTTGTGGCATGGATCCAGCACATTCTACCTGCACATTCTCCTCCCCATAGACTCCCAGGTGCTCTCCAACTTCTATCACCACAGAGAGGGCTGCAGCAAACACCATTGGCATGCCCAGGTCTCACCATGTGCTGCAGTGTTCTTCAGATGACCTTACCATAGAGGGCCTGAATGCCGTTGATGTCATCTTGAGGGAGTGAGTAGGTGCTGGGGTCGCTGTAAGCGTAGTTGGGATACATCAGAGCACCCGGGTCAGAGGAGTGAGAGAGTCCCAAGGAATGGCCAAATTCATGGGCAGCAACAAGAAACAAGTTGTAATCTGAAATGCAAGCATGTGTGGTTAATGGCTCCAAGTGTATCCAAGTGTGGTGGAAATGTCCTCTCAAGGAATGTGGCTTCTAACCCAAAACTGCCTGGAGATATAACTCTGGAGATATAGCCTGGAGATATAGCCTGGAGATATAGCCTGGAGAGATAGCCCATGTCTGTCTTTCTCTTTTTTCCTTCAGGTACCTGAAGAAATGAAGATTAAAAGGAATCAACGTAGGCATTATAGGTTGAGATTAGATGAATGTGAGCTTCTTATGAAATCTTAGAATCAAGAAAAAACTGCCTTTATTCTGATTCTCGTATTTCATCGATGTGGACCTGAGGCTTAGAGAAATGATGGCAGAGCCATTCTGAGGTCTTGTGACTCTCAGAAGCCCTCTCCTCTTGTGCAGCCACTTATACTCCTCTCCAGTCTCCCAGGCCCTCAGCCCCATTAGTAGAGTCTCAATAAACAGAGAGTAAGATGAAAAGTCTGCCAGGCAGCAGAGTAGCCTTAGATGCAGAGCTGACTCACTTATCACCCATAGCCTCGCACCAGCTCTTCCTTGATTCTAAGCTCTCCAAGCAGCTACCAGAAGGAGACAAACCCTCCCTCTTATTGCTCCCTTCTCTCACCTTTTAACTTATACGAGCATAGTGCCTTTCACAACTGGGAACTTAAGTACTTCCAAGGCTTGTACTTCTTATCAAATAAAGCCTAAGAACCTTTGCGAAGTCCAAGGTCCCTCTGCTTGGCTCCAGCAGATATCTGAGGGCTTGACTTCTGATGTGACTCCTTCATTCCGCTAGTCTATGTGCCACCTCACGAACACACTGTGCATTTTCTCATATGTGGACATTTTAAATCATAGTTGTAGAGTGCTTTCTATATGCTAGGAAGGGTAATATAATTTAATCCATTTTATGAAGTATTGTCAGAAATATTTTTACAGTAAGGAACTGAAGCCCACAGGTTTTGAATATCTTGTTATTAGTCTTACAACTAATAGGTGGTAGAGCTGGGGTCAAACCCCAGGTATGATGGCAAGACTTGTACTCTTACCGCAGTGTTCAACTTCCAGTTGATAAGTGGCCTTGTAAAATTCTACCCATGCTCCAAGATTTGCTTTCTTGATCACTATATCCTTCCATTTTGAGTGCCTGGAGTACCGTGAGAGGGGGTTCTGGGGGGTTATTATGACAAATAGTCTGGAAGGGGAGATGGATGCAAAAAGTTGAATGCACAGAATAATGAGGAGAGCAGCTAGAGAAGGAGAAACAAAGGCTGTTGGGATTCTGAGGAGGAAGGCCTCATTTCAGGCTGAAAGATAAGACAGGTTGGCATTTGAGATAGCATAGGAAGAAAGAAATTTTGAAAGGTGGGGTTTGAGGTGTGGGGAAGGGTATTTTAGGAAGAAGAAGCAATGTAAGCAAATATTGAGAAATTGAAAAGCACACAGTGTGATCTAGGAATAGTGAATGCACAATGTGTCTGCTGTATGTGAAATATGAAGACAAGTCATGAAAGATGAGGTTGGAAAATCACCAAGAACCTTCAGCACCAAGTGAAAGTATTTGGACATTATTTGGTTCAGAAAATGTAAACACTGAAAGTTTTCAGCAGGGGACTAATTTAATCCCAGACGGGCTTTCCAGAGACAAGCCTTGCTGAAGTATAGGGGAAAATTTGAGAGAGCAGAGATTGGAGGTGACCAGGCCAGGTGGGAGTCTGGATCATTTCATTCAGATCAGAGGTAATGACCGTCTACACTAGTGGGGAGAACAATAGAAATGCAAAGTAGTGGAGAATGTTACCTGTCTTTGGGTACATGCAGCGCCTAGCACAGGGACTTAGGTATAATAAACACAACATGTATGTTGAGGAAACGGAGGGAGAAACAAGGCCAAGAAAGGTAAGAGTTTCCTTTTCTATTATTTTCTAAAAGGTGCTCTGTGACATACTGTCACCTCATGGCCTTGTGAAGTACCACATGGACTGGGTATACCTGTCCTTATCTTCAGTTCTTCCCTTCAGTTGGTCAACTCTTCTTATTTTGAGTCTTCTGAAAGGGATGGTTTGCTACGTAGGAACATATGATTGAAAAAGAGCTAGGTGAAGACAAAATAACTAGATCAAAAAGAAGATGACTGCTCTTTTCTATGTAGGAGAGTTTTCTAAATGAACCCAATTATTTCTGAATTTCCTAAAATAGGACTTTTTTCAAACATCATTAAATTTTAGAATATTAAAAGAATAATAAACCCTAAGACAGTCAGTGGTCAGCAAACTTTTTCTGTAAGGATCCAGATAGTGAACATTTTAGGCTTTGTGAGTGATATGATCTCTGTCACAACCACTCAGCTCTACCATTGTAGCATGAAAACAGCCATAGATGATACATAAACAAATAAGTATGGTCCTGTTCCAGTAAAACTTTATTTACATGAACAGGGCCAGGTAGGATTTAACTATAGTCTGTAGCTTTCTGATTCCTGCCCTAGGAAACAAGGTCAGTAATTAGCCTCAGGATTTTTTTTTTAAAAAAACCTAAATTGACTTAGTATCTTGAGATAGCAAAAATTTAAATGGTCAGTTTGTGTGAGTTTGAAGTGTTACAAAAAAATTGTGTGTGTGTGTTTGCATGTAAGGGTAAATTATGATGTGGCAAATGTTTATTCAGAAGCTGCAAGTTGACCTAAACTTGGTTAACTTACTTTCGGAGGTTTTGGTCCATGTTTCTTCTGCATCAAAATGAGCATCTCCTCCAATACCCGGACCTGGCTGAAAGGCGTGAGCAAGGATTCCATTGGGTCCATCAAATGGAGAATTGTCACCATGAGCTGAAATAAAACAATTCGTATTAGGCCTTTGCCAAGTCTCACGTTAGTCAGAGAAAGCAAAATTGAGCATGACCGCTTCGAGCTCACCTCTTTGGGCAAAAGCAATATTGATGTCTGCTTCTCCCTGCGAGATCTTAGTGAAGGTCAGCTGTGATGCGTCACTCCAGACTTCAAAGGCTTTCGCAATAGCTGCTTCCACATCAGCCTTTGACAGTTGAGGGGTATAGTTAATAATCCTTCAAAATGAGAATATATGTGAAGGGCTCATAATTGTTCAGAACAGCAGTCCATCAACAGATTGTGTTTCTCCATTTTGGAGTGAGTTACATATGTGACAAGCTGCCACTGGAGAGGGTATAAAGAGGGAGTACAGGGCTCAGGGTTGAAGACAGACATGGGTTCTGGACAAGTTACTGCATATCTTTAAACTCAATTTCTTTATTTATAAAATTAGGATAGTAAAATATTACTCCTCTCATAGGGTTGTTGTAGGGGATTAAATACATGTAAAACATTTAGTCCATTATGCGGCCAATAGTAGCATTCAATAAATATTGGGTATTATTATTATTATTATTATTATTATTATTAGCTGCACAAAAGGTGGGGCTAGTTTCTCTCCAGCAATGATAAGGATTTGGGGAGTGTTAAGTGAGTTCTTATAGAGGCTGTCACATTGCCATAGTCTTCTTTGGGTTATTAGAGAAGGAAAACAAAAATGGTGAAGAGAACCCGGGGGATGTTTACCCTTTTAATCTCATACTCATTCAATAGAATCTAAACTCTACAAGGGCAAGGATATTTATTTATTTGTCCTGGTGTATCTCCAGTCCTGGAACAGTGCCTGGCACATAATAAATGCTCAATAAACACTGGACGAATGAATGGATTTTGAAAATGGAAATGTCACCTGTAGGTCAGGTCAGTTTGTTTCCACTTGGGATTTCCTGGTGTTAACAGAAAACCGCCATGGTCAGGCACTCCACAGCGAGGCTTTTGCATCATCTCTAGAGTTTCCGTATTTGGCTTCCCAGTCACATTCAACCCAAAGAATCGCTGCATTTCTTTGAGTGTTTCAACAATCACACTAGTGCCATTTTTCCTTTCAAATTTAGAGCTGTTTCGTGGCAACTGGTAGAAGTGTTCTAGGTAACTCTGGACAAAGACAAATATGTAAGGAAGGTAACTTGCTGTGGAATTACCTTTGATTCTCGGGGCATTTTGCATTCTTTTTAAGTTTCTGCAGACTTATAACAGTCTAATAACCTGATAGTCACAGGAACAAAAACATTAACTCGTAGGTTGACTTTGAGAGAAGAGTGCCTATTGGAACTTGCTGAGATGACAATTCAGGTCCTAGCTCATCGCATTGCTTCTCAAATGAGAATTGACAATTTCAAAAGAACTCAAACCACAGCACCACTGCCATTAGCATTTTGTCCACCTCAGCAGCTCTTTGAAAGGGGAGATGCTCATTAGGAAGTAAAGGTTCTGAAGGGTGTTAATCATAAGACTTTTTCTTTCACCTTAAGCATCCTGTGAACACCTGGCACTTTGCAAGTGACACAGGACAGAGAACTTCCATGCTCTCAGATTGGTTTGGGTTCAAATCTTAGTTCTGCTACAAATTGAGTTCTTGGACATATCATTTAACTGACTTAAGATTCACTTTCATCTCTAAAGTGGAAATAATAATACCACTTTCACGGGGTTGTCATGGAGATGAAATGAGATAATATTTGTGAAATATTTAGCAGAATGCCTGGTACAGAGTAAATACTCAATAAACTCTAGCTATTAGCCCAGAGGTTACTATTACCATTGTAGGAGATATTTTTAAAAAGTAAAAGAAACAAAAGAAACAAGAATAATGCTTTTCTAAAACTGTAATGCTAAGAAAATTGTGCATGACAAATTTGTGACAGCCTTCTCTTGTGTTTCTTAAAAACTGGGCCTGATGTTCATACTGTGAAACAATGGAAAAAAACTACTGGTTCTGCTTTTATAGTGCTTCCAAAAGTTTATAAACAGCCCCATAATGTGGTGTAAAGAAATCTGATTTACTCTAAACTGATTTTTATTCCTTATAGTTTCTCATCCTCATGTGCCCTTGTACACCTGGGATTTTTGGCTGCAAAGACAAGTCATATGGAAAGCACTAGACATGTATTAACCGGATTGCAGATATTCTAGAAGGGAAAATCTTAGGTAAGTAAAAAAGAAAACTACTTAGTTTTGTAATTAAAACCATTCCTTCTAAACGTATTCCCCAGCTTGAGGCAGCTTGGCAGCAGTATTTTCCCAAGGTCTGAAGAACCTAGCTTGTTTTCATGCCTGGTTTTGAGAGAATCCAACTTGGAACCCTCCAAATCACTGAAACGAGATGTTCAAACTCAAACAAATCACCCACAAAATTTCTTTCAGGCTATTTTTAACTAACAAGAGAACACAACCAATGTAATTTCCTAATAACCAGCAAATCAATTAACCACCCACCTAACTGTCAATTTACCTGAACAACGTGTATACTTTTCTCTTCTTGGAATGCAGAAGGTACTGGAAAGGCCTTGGAAAACTGCATGTGGAATAAGAGCAGAAGTGGAAGCATCTTTCGTCTGAACATGGCCTTTCCTCCAAACTCTGCTTCTCTTGGCCTTCCTCTCTGCCACTCTGGTCCTTCCCCTGGTGGGTGCCCTGACATTTACAGCATCATGTGTTCCTCACTGCTCTCTTTTGGTCCCTTATAAAGCCATGTCCTAAACAGTTGCCACATCAGGAATGTGAAGAAACACAGGTTAATTACACTCTGACAATTTTGCAATGTTATAATGTGATTTAGTACCCCAAAATGGAGGATTCTTCCCACAGGAAATAAAGTATTTGTAAACTTGCTACTCTTTGCTTTGAGGGTTTTTAGTAAGATATTTACTTTTGTAAAATTGTCTGGTCAAGGAAAAGGAATAAGAGACTAATCCCAAAGTTAATGAACAGCAGTTACCTACGGGTTTGCATTTGTGGGTTTGTAAGATGCTGAGGCTCTATTAATTTACTCAGGGGGATATTGTTAGCTTAGTGGTGGGTATCTTGAGACTAAGGAGCCCAATTTGAGAATCTCTGTGCTTACCCACCCTTGCTGTATGTGAGGAGAGTGTGCCTGGGTGTGTCGTGACAAAGCAAGATTTGTATGGGGGTCTTGGAGCAGCTTCTGGAGGATGTGGTTTTGGCATCGATGTATTAGAATATCTATCTCCAGCTTATGAGCTGGTTTTCCACAGGAAAGATGAAGAAAGCAATACTGATGATGATAATAATAAATGTTTGCTGAATATTTATTATGTCCCAGACATACATACTGTACAAATATTACCTCCAGTCATCCTCATGTGGCCTCGGGAGGTCAGATGAAATCAAATCCAGAGAAGTAAGATGATTTGTACAGGTAATATGCTAAATTTGTGAAGGAACCAGGGTTCAATCCCAGGTGGTATGTTTAGAGAGACTGAGCTGGCAGCTGCTATATCTGGCTGTTCTATAGTCTCCACTCGAGTGTCCGACTGGTCCATAATGGAGCAGTAGCTCTAGGCCTGTGACAACTGGGTTATGTTGCCTGTGTTCATGGAGGAGACCAGAGGGAGAGAGAATGAGATGTCGCATGTTCCCTAGGGAAAATGACACTGAGAGAGAATTTGCAGACAATGTGGCTACTTACGAGGCTATATTGGTCAGGGCCCTTGGGCATGCTTTTTAAATCATGTCACCTCTTCCCACTCGCTTTGACTCTGCATGCATGTAGGTCATGTTACCATACAGTCTTTGTATATATTCATTTACATATATTTATATGTATTCTGAAAGGCAGATATCTTGTATATAAATATATGTCAACATGTATGATATGTAATGTATATGTCACATAATGTCAATAATGTCTTTGTTTGAGATGCCGGGGTAAGTAGTTCAGTTCCCTCCTGCTGTTTCTTACAATCGTTGTAAACAATCTAAAGAAGTGTGTCTTGGGTTAGAACATATCTGGGCAGAAGATTAGTGTTCATATGTAGATTCCTGCATTCATTCAAAACACATTTCCTGATATCGCCATATGCCAGGTGCTATGATAGGTAATTGATTGTTAAATATAAGTTAATTGCAACTCAGATGAAATGCTGTGGGAGTCTGGAGGGAAAAAAACAATAGTGGTGGTGGGGGGTAGGAAGTGTGGAATCAAGGAAGGCTTCATGATGGGGGCAGAATTTGAACTGGACCTTGAAGGAGAAATAGATTGTGGACATGCAGAAATATGGTGATCCATTCTTGTACACATGTGGTAGCATTTCCCCTCCAACTTGTTCAAGATGTTCTAAGGTCATGATCATGTTAACCCTCCCTAGGTGCACAAGTTAGTCATAACGTGGCTTCCCCCACATTAGGTCTTTAGTGAAAAAACCTTTTCTTACTAAACAAGAATGCCTTAACATTGATCTACACTATGTTGAATTATTTTGAAGTACTGACTTGTTTACAAGATTTATAAATACACTTTCTTTTGAACATAATGGTGAGTGATTTAGATAAGAATTTAACACTTTGGTGATCTCAGTTCTTTGGCATTGGTATAAATGTGTTGAAAAACAAAATTGTTGGGTCTGGATCCCTGACAATAGGTCCAGCCACATTTGTTTCCAGGGCCTCTGGCTTTTGCTTTCTGAATCTTTTCTTCACAACTAATCACTACCTGCCTGCATGGTGTCTATACTTCACCTCTTTTGATGCCTGAAACCCAGAATTCTTGCAGGCCCCCTTCCTGACCCTCCCGAAAATCCTGATCAGCTATCAGTCATTTACACTTCAGTGTGAACTTAGGGGCTATTTCCTTTCAGGTCAATTTCTTACTAGGAAAAAAAACCAAGCAAACAAAATTTTTAAAAATAAAGGCATTGTTCCCTATAAAATGAATTTCAGAGCAAGTAAGAAGATGAAGAAAATTTAGTTTCGGATAGAAATAATACAATCAAGGCAATGGAGGATAGTTCTGTTTCCCTAATGCCACCATCAGTAGATAGCCACCTAGTCTGATCATCTGATGTGCTGGTCCACAGCAGAGATAACAAGTTGTATTTTCATAGCTCAGTTTTGCTTTTTAGGGTTAAAGAGATGAAACTGAATGCATAGATATAGTTTGTCTTTTTTTAGTTAAAGAGAAAAACAAAAGAACTGGTCTAGCCAGTTGGGATGAACATAGGTAGCTAGGAAAGCTGCCTGGAAGTGTTTGTGTGTGCTTGAATCTTGAAGGATGGGTCGGAGTTTGCCAACAGGGAATGTGATCCAGTAGAGGAATCAGCATGCACTAAGCTCAGAAGTATACCCAGTAAAGTATATGGCTAATTTGATTTATATAAGCCAAGGCAAAGTGTCCTTTGCATTAGGCATTTTTGAACTTTGATGATTAGGATGATATTTATACAGTCTGATCAAGTTAACAGGGTGATTGTTGGGGTCAGTCGTGGAGAAGGGTAAAGAGCATTGGACTTAAAATTATACTAACTGGATTAAAATTGTAGTTCTGCCACTTCCTACTTATACAACTTTTAGCAAATCATCTGGATTTTTCTGAGGCTCAACTTCCACATCTATAAAACTGGTACATTAATGTCTCCCTCTTATGGCATCGAGAGGATTAGATGAGATAGTATATGTAAAAGCTCTGCGTAAACCCTCTAATGTGGTATCCTTTTTGTATGATGAATGTGATAAAATTATGACCATCCTAGTTCATGTGTCCATTCTGTGAATTGAGTTAGCAATGTTGAAAAGGTCCCCTTTTAAGAAAGAGAAGTACTTTAAAGTTAAGCCACAGAATGATGAAGTAACTTCCATACAGCTTGAAGCCAGGGAACATATGCCTATACTTACACACCCATTGCACTGAATCTAAGTGGTTAAGTTAAAATTACACAAACCAGCATATATTAACCACTGTGCTAAGCTGGCAATCTTTACTATCAAGTGAGAGAAATATGTATGTTAGGTGTCTATACTATGTAGGACTCTGTCTAAGACATCCACTATCTATTATCTTCCTTAAGCTTCATAACAACCCAAGGAAGTAGGGGTTATTATCTCCATTTTAAAGATAAGGAAACTGAAGTTCAGAAATCTGATTCAAACTTACTTTTCCATTTATCCTTCCTAGTAATCCTCTTTGTTCTCTCTGTGGGGAAAAATTTAGAATAAGGCAATGATTCCCAGTCTCAGCTCTACATCAGAATCTGTATTAAAAATACAGATGTGGGCTCCAATTCAGCTACTGAGCCAAAAGCTTTGAAGTAGGGCCCAGGCACATACAATTTTAGAGAACACCCCAGGTGGCTCTGAGAATGAGTTAAGAATCTCTGTTGTAAGAGAAGATAGAGAACATACAACAAGAGAGGCGAACATCCACACCTTAAGGGTTTCTAAGAGGGAATAAGTGACACCAAATTGGGGAGGTCAGCAAAGTCTTCATGGAGGAAGTGGCCCTTGAGATGAATTTTGAACGATAGATTGAAGTTTTGCATCGAGATCGGAGTGAATGAGGGTGAGATTGGAAGAAACAAAGAATAAGGGCAGAGAGATGAGAAACCTTGAGTTATATTTAGGGATTAACAAGGTTCTAGGTGATTAAACACAGAATTTATAAAGAGAAGCAGGTTGACATGGTAGATTGAAACCAGAAGGTGGAGGGGCAGAAATAGAACATTAAAGGTCAATAGCATGCAGTCATTGTTGGTTTCTGGGCTGACTTATAATGCTAACCTGGCCACAATATCTAGGACAGGCTGAGGTGGGGAGAAGCTGTAAGTAAGGAGAATAATTTAAGATTCAGTGAAAGTTCCCAAGGATCTGCCTTTGGAGTGAATAAGATTCAGTGAAAGTTCCCAAGGATCTGCCTTTGGAGTGGCCACAGGTCTTCCTCCATAAAGAAGAGAGTCTCACCTCTTCGTGCAGGGATGGATGGTGAAGCAATTAGGTTGACAGAGACAGGAGGGAACCTGGGCCATCACACTGCACATCTCCAGGGGTGGCCATTTATGTCACAGACATAGACTGGGGAATCCAAACTGGATATCAGTTATCTGGATAAAGTAAGAGCTGTTGTCTTGGGGATGGCGGGTAGGAGCCAAGTTAGGGCCAGGGCTTGAAGAAATTAGAGATGTGGTAGTGAATTCAAAAGCTGTGGTAGTAAATTCAGCAGGCAGATGAGGCCAGTAAAACATGGCTGAGCAGTTGTGTTGGCTCAGGCAAGTGAGAAGGTGACTACGATTAGCAACAAGGGTCCAATCCCTTGCTTGCTTATTAGCATCAAAAGTTTTCATTTCTTCCCCCATTTTAACTCCCCTCCCAACTGGAGAACATTGAAGATAAGACAGAATGGAGAAAATGACCCCTTGGTAATCATTAACTGTCCACAAACCAGCTCGACAGAGACACATGAGAACAGACCATTACATGATAAGTATTTCCATTCCAAGCTGCTCTGTGTTTCTGGAGGAAGGAAACTGTTGACTTAATTTGCCAAAATTCTCTTCCTTCCTCAATCGGTCCAGCTCTGTGGCTGAGATATTTCATTTTTCTTGAGCTGTGTGTTTTCTAAATTTTCTCCACTCTTTATTGTCTAACTTCATGCCCAGTTATGTCAAGAGATGACATTGCTTCCTATCATAGGTGCAATACCTCATTTTCTCTCATTTCCACCATGAAAAGTCTGATTTCCCTTATCCAAGGCTCCCAATAACTGTCCTTTAGAGTGTCTACAGATCTCTCTGTAGTCTCACACCAGTACCTATCCGATTTATACATTCTCTCTAGTCTTTTCTCCCCTCCCCATCTTTGGCACCTTCCCCTCTGTCTAAAATGCCACCAGACTTCCTCTATTAAAACAAAATAAACCAATATCCTTCTGTCTTAGGATGACCTGCTCCCAGTCCAGTTCCCAATATGACTTTCAATGCCATGAACATATCATGTGACTATTTATGGAGCAGCCATTGTAAGTTAGGTGCTATAGTATGGGCATACCTCCTTTGATTGTGCTTTGCTTTATTGTGTATTGCAGATATTGGCGTATTTTATAAATTGAAGGTGACGACGTGGCAAGTCTGGGTCTTTTTTCCACAGGCTCAGATGATGGTTAACATTTGTTTAGCAATAAGGTGTTATTTAATTAGGGTTTGTACATTGTTTATTTTTTAGATAATGCTATTGCACACTTAATAGACTACAATTTAGTGTAAACATAACCTTTATGTGCACCGAGAAACCAAAAATTTGTGACTCACTTTATTGCAACATTCACTTTACTATGGTGGTCTGGAACCGAACCTACAATATCTCCAGGGCATGCCTGTAAATACCTTTGCAAAGTCACTGTCATGTAAATCTCTTAAAAATGGCTTTTTAAAGCAATACAGAAACTGAGGATCATAGAGGTTAAGTGAATTACCCAAGTTCACACAGCTAGCAGGTATGTAATGTAAGGCAGATTTTGGGATCCAGATTAGGTTTCATAACTCTAACACCTAAGCTTTTTCCATTAAAGCTCAACAAAGTCATAGAGTTGACCTTTCACCTTAGTAGCTTCTTCAGTTTGAATGTTATGCTAAGACACTATAGGCATATTCCAATCCTTCTTTCCTTCCTCCAAATTCTACAAGTGTGATTGCTTAGTACATGAGAACAGAACTTCAGAGAAGCCTGTGATGGCAAGCCTGAGGGCCCACATGTGGAAGAGAAGTCTGGAGGCCTGGGTTTTACCCTTCTCTACCATCTACCTGATCTTGTACAAATTCCTTCATGACTGTGAGTCAATTTTACATCCCCAATTGACCACTTACTGTTGTGGAACCCTGAACAACTCATTTAATATCATTAAACCTCAGTTTCCTCATGTATAAAATGGTCTTAACAATAGTACCTATATCGTAGAAATATTGTGAAGATTAGATATAGATATGCGTGAAAAGCTTAATACATGGTACAAAATAACAGATAAGAATTACATTTCTCTGACAAGTGGATAGGAAAGTATCTCACAGGACAGCCATGGGTTCTAAGGAGGTAACAGATGAAAAGCAGTTTATAAACTATGAAGTGTTGTTTAAAGTATTTATTTCATTTAAAAAATCATTTATTTAAAAATATTTTAGTAATACAGGAATACGTTGCTAATTTTTTAAAAAAATTTCAAACACTTAGAAGTATGAAAAATAAATATGGAGCTCCCTAAGCCCTCCACCTCACTTTACTCCCCAACTTTAGAGGTGACCACTGTTAACATTTTGATGTGTCTCCATCCAGATATTTTTCTTTGTCTTAATGCCGAAGACTGCTATTTGTTACAGAAGACGTTTCCAGGACTATAGTCTACCCCTAGTGTAAAATGTCAGATGCTCCAAGGCCAAAATTGTGTAGGGAAGCAAACAAGGTCTAAATCAATCAGAATTATCAGTCAGTCAGCCAAGCTAGTGCTGGTCATGCCCAAGTAGACCCAGTAGAGGGCAATCATAGTCTACTTGAGCTGTGAGCTGATTGGTCAGGTCAATAGTCTGAAATAGAAATGTAAACACAGATGACTATTATCTTATTTAATAAGGATGAACCCAGGGCTTGAACAAGGCAGGTTAGTTGGAGAACTGGGCAGTGGAGACTCAGCTAAGTAAGGCTTATTAAAATGTCCAGTCTGTGGTAGATGAGAATACAGAATGAGAAATTCCATAGAGTGGCCACAAAGTCCCTAAACCCATAATTTGTCCTCCATTAATGAAAGATTATCTTCTTAATGCCATATCGTGGCTAGCAGTTTTAGAATGTCACTGATAGGGCCATATGCAGTCACACAGTGGCCATCACACAGCTTTTCTTTTTTTTTTTTAACATGTTTATGCGTTTACTTATTTTACTTTAGTTTTTAAATTAAGTTTATTGGGGTAACGTTGGTTAATACAATTATATAATTTTCAGGTGTATGTTATAATTTGACATCTATATATTCTATTGTGTGTTTACCACCAAAGTCCAGTTTCCTTCAGCTACCATATATTTGATCTCTTTACCCACTTCACCCTCCTCCTACTCCCCTATATTTGACCCCCTATACTCCATCTACCACCCCTCTCCTCCCCCACCCTCTACCCTCTGGTAACCACTAGTCAGTCCATGTCCATGAGTCTCTGTTTGTTTGTCCTGTTCATTTGTTGCTTTTAGGTTTATATCCCACATATAAGTGATATCATGTGATTTTCAGCT
>NW_011889673.1:217767-218143 GCF_000151845.1 Pteropus vampyrus
TTTTGAATTGCATTTCCCTAATAGCGATGTTGAGCATCTTTTCATATATTTGTTAGCCATTTGTATGTCCTCTGGGGAGAAGTGTCTGTTCAAGTCCTTTGCCCATTTTTTGCTTGGATCATTTGGTTTTTTTGTTGTTGTTATTGAGTCGTATGAGTTCTTTGTATATTTTGGATATTAGGTCCTTATTGGAGGCATTGCTTGCGAATATATTTTCCCATTCAGATGGTTGTCTCTTTGCTTTGTTGACAGTTTCTTTTGCTGAGCAGAAGCTTTTTAGTTTGATGTAGTCCCATTCACTCATTTTTGCTTTTGCTTCCCTTGCCTTTGAGGTCAAATTCATAAAATCCTCTTTAAGTCTAAGGTCCTTGAGTTT
>NW_011889673.1:218193-218577 GCF_000151845.1 Pteropus vampyrus
CCCACATATAAGTGATATCATGTGATTTTCAGCTTTTTCTGTCTGACTTATTTTGCTTAGCATGATTATTTCGAGATCCATCCATGTTGTCGCAAATGGCAGTATTTCATCTCTTCTTATGACTGAGTAATATTCCATTGTATATGTGTACTACAGCTTCTTTAGCCAGTCATCTATCATAGGACACTTCTGTTGCTTCCATGTCCTGGCCACCGTGAATAATGCTGCTATGAACATCGATGTGCAAATATCTTTATGGATATGAGTTATCAAGTCTTTGTGGGTAAATACCCAGTAGAAGTATTGCTGGATCATATGGTAGATCAATTCTTAGTTTTTTGAGGAATCTGCATACTGTTTTCCATAGTGGCTGTACCAATTTGC
>NW_011889673.1:218651-220957 GCF_000151845.1 Pteropus vampyrus
GATCCTGTTCCACTGGTCCGTGTGTCTGTTTTGCTGCCAATACCATGCTGTTTTGATTACTGTCACTTTGTAGTATAATTTGAAGTTGGGCAGAGTGATGCTTCCAGCCTTGTTCCTTTTTCTCAAGATGGCTTTGGCAATTCGGGGTCTTTCGTGCTTCCATACAAATCTGATGATTTTTTGTCTATTTCTTTAAAAGATGCTGATGGTATTTTGATGGGGATTGCATTAAGTCTATATAATGCTTTAAGTAATACGGTGATTTTAACTATGTTGATTCTTCCAATCCAAGAACACGAAATATCTTTCCATTTCTTTGTATCTTCTTCAATTTCTTTTAATAGAGTCTTATAGTTTTCATTATATAGGTCCTTCACATGTTTTGTTAGATTTATTCCTAGATATTTTATTATTTTTGTTGCAATTGCAAAAGGAATGATTTTTTCCACTTTATCTGACACTTTATTGTTAGAGTATAGGAATGCTATGGATTTTTGAATGTTGATTTTGTATCCAGAAACTTTACTGTATTTGCTTATTGTTTCTAGTAGTGTTCTTGTGGAGTCTTTAGGATTCTCTTTGTAGAGAATCATGTCATCCACAAATAGTGACAGTTTCAGTTCTTCATTTTCTATTTGGATGCCTTTTATATTTTTCTCTGGTCTGATTGTACTCGCTAGGACCTCCAATGTTATATTGAATAACAGTGGCGATAGTGGACAGCCTTGCCTTGTTCCTGATCTTAGAGGGGAGGTTTTTAGTTTTTCATTATTAAGTATAATGTTAGCTGAGGGTTTGTCATATATGGCCTTTATTATGTTAAGGTATTTTTCTTCCATACCGATTTTGTTAAGTGTTTTGATCATAAATGGATGCTGTATCTTGTCGAAGGCTTTTTCTGCATCTATTGATATGATCATATTATTTTTATTTTTTAATTTGTTTATGTGATGTATCACATTAATTGATTTGCATATGTTGAACCATCCTTGGGCCCCTGGGATGAAGCCCACTTGATGGTGGTGTATGATCTTTTTAATATGTTGCTGTATTTGGTTTGCTAGTATCTTATTTAGGATTTTTGCATCTGTGTTCATGAGAGATATTGGTCCATAGTTTTCTTTTTTTGTGTTTACTAGGTTTTGGTATCAGAGTAATATTGGCCTCACAAAATGAGTTGGGAAGTATTGCCTCCTCTTTGATTTTTGGAAGTGTTTGAGGAGAATAGGTATTAAATTTTCTTTGAATGTCAGGTAGAATTCACTGGTGAAGCCATCTGGTCCTGGACTTTTACTTTTTGGTAGGTTTTTGAAGATTGTTTCAATTTCCATACTGCTGATCAGTCTATTTGGATTTTCCAGATCTTCTTGATTCGGTCTAGGAAGATTGTGTTTTACTAAGTACTGGTCCATTTCTTTTAGGTTATTAAATTTGGTGTTATATGCTTTTTCATAGTATTCTTGCATGATCCTTTGTGTTTATGCGATGTCAGTTGTAATTTTTCCTCTTTCATCCCTGATTTTGTTTATTTGTGTCCTTTCTCTTTTTTCTTTAGTGAATCTAGCCAGGGGTTTGTCAATTTATTAATCATCTCAAAGAACCAGCTCTTTGTTGAATTTATTTTTTCTATTGTTTTTTTGTTTTCAATTTCACTCATTTCTGCTCTAATTTTGATGATTTCTTTCTTTCTGCTAACTTTAGGCTTCATTTGTTCTTCCTTTCGTAGTTTTTAAAGATGAAGCGTTAGGTTGTTTATTTGGGCTCGTTCTTGTTTTTGGAGATAAGCCTGTAATGATATAAACTTTCCTCTTATGACCACTTTTGCCACGTCCCGAAAGTTTTGATGTGTTGTATTATCATTATCATTCATTTCTATGTATCTCTTGATCTCTCTTTTTATTTCTTCTCTGACCCTGTTATCCTTCAGTAGCATGTTGTTTAGTCTCCATGTATTTGTGGTTCTTCCTGATTTCTTTTTTGCAGTTGATCTCTAGTTTCAGAGCATTATGATCAGAGAATATAGTTGGTATGATTTCAACCCTCTTGTATTTGGTGAAGCTATCTCTGTGTCCCAGTATGTGGTTGATTCTTGAGAATGTTCCATATGCACCAGAGAAGACTATATAAACAGCTGTTTTGGGATGGAAGGCTCTGTAAATGTCAATTATGTACAGTTGGTCTAATGTGTCATTTAAGGATGTTATTTCCTTATTGATTTTCTGTTTAGATGATCTGTCCATATCTGACAGTGGGGTATTTAGGTCTCCTGCTAGGATAGTGATTTGATCTGTTTCTCTCTTTAGTTC
>NW_011889674.1:0-369 GCF_000151845.1 Pteropus vampyrus
ATACTTTTTCATAGTATTCTTGTATAATACTTTGTATTTCTGCGGTGTCTGTCATAATTTCCCCTGTTTCATCCCTGGTTTTGTTTATTTGTATCCTTTCTCTTTTTTCTTTAGTGAATCTAGCCAGGAGTTTGTCAATTTTATTAACCTTCTCAAAGAACCAGCTCTTCATTGTATTTGTCTTTTCTATTGTTTTTGTGTTTTCAATTTCATTTATTTCTACTCTAATTTTGATGATTTCTTCCCTTCTGCTGACTTTAGGCTTCATTTGTTTTTCCTTTTCTAGTTTTTAAAGATGAAGCGTTAGGTTGTTTATTTGGGCTCATTCTTGTTTTTGGAGATAGGCCTGTAATATGAACTTTCCTCTCA
>NW_011889674.1:1336-1824 GCF_000151845.1 Pteropus vampyrus
TAAGCTTATTTTCTGGAGATTTTTCTCTTTCTTTCTGAGATGTTTTGTCATCTTGGTTGTTCATGGTTTGTAATGGACTATTTCTCTGCCTGTGCGTTAATGGAAAGGTATTCTGCTTTCTTTCCAGAAAGAAGATTTATTATATAAAGGTCTCTCTTTAGCCTGTTTCAAAGAAGGTGCTTTTCTTTTGGTTTCCAGTAGGCGGCATCTAAGCCTCGTGTTCCCTGATTTATATAAAGTCTTAATAATGCTTTCTTTTTTTTCTTAGAGATATTCATTCATGCTCGCCACCCTCAGTCTCAGTCTGTGTGAGTGTTAGCGACAGTTTCGGTAGTGTTTGTCAAATGCCGCTGGGTGTCTGCAGTGTTCTAATTTGGAGGATATATGGGGAGAGCCCTCTGGGTTGGACGATGGGAGCACAGCTCAGCCTCAGTTTTGCAACCGCAGCTGATAAAAATCAACTGTTATTTCTCTGCTGTCCCCACTTC
>NW_011889674.1:2134-2953 GCF_000151845.1 Pteropus vampyrus
TTATGAGGGGTGGGGGCAGGGGCAGTCAGGAACAAACTTGTTCAAGCAGGAAATGTTCAGGCAGGGTCAGGCTGCCACATTCCCCCCTTTGATGCTTGGACTCAGCACTGGGTCAGAGAGCATCATCTTTTATTTTCTAATTTTTGGTCTAGAGGCTGGTACCTGCATAGCATGAGGACTTTTGCTGCAGTTTTTCTTTCTACTGTAGCCTCTGAGGGAGGTGGTTGACCAGATAACAAGAGCCAACCAGTATGGGAGGAGAAGGCAGGCCCCGAGGAGGAGAAACACTGTCCCAGCTAAGGTCTTAAAGCCATGAAAAGTGGAGAATCAGCCTCCAAAGAGGTTACTAGGGTCCCATCCTTTCCAACTTTGGATGGCACACGAGCTATTTTCCTAATATTAGTAGCTATGGCAGTCACGGCTTTTCCATTGTCACCTATTCTGAGGCAACAATCAGTCTGGTTAAACTTTCCACACATTCCTCCTTCTTCTGCTAATAGATAATCTCAGGCTAGGTGATTTTGGTAGATAGCTGACCAGATCTGGGATTGTTGCCTGGCTAGAAGATCTAAGGCAGTTGCAGTCTCATTGGTTATGATCTCAAGAACTGCTTGTAATCTAATGGTCTGGTTAAGCATGTATATAGGTGTCTGGTAACCCCAGCTCCCATCTTGGGTCCAAGTGGTGGGGCCATAGTATTGGATAATACAGGGGGGTGGCCAGTTATCTTTCCCCTACATTTATTGTCCCCCTATTTTAAGTGATCTCTTAGTTCTGGCCTTTAAATCTTGATATAGGGGAACACCTAGCTCATTTCCT
>NW_011889674.1:3003-3880 GCF_000151845.1 Pteropus vampyrus
GCCTTTAAATCTTGATATAGGGGAACACCTAGCTCATTTCCTTCTTGGTCAGGTGAAGGAAGAAGCCAGGCTGAATTCTCCCAATGATGCAACTTCCCTTTCAGTTCATTGAGAGTTGAGGATAAGCCCACTTTCCACAAATCCAGAAGAGCCCATTAGATGATTTCCAGCTTTGGGGGCTAGTGGAATTGAGGTTTTTCTAGAATGGAAGTGGTTAGGGACCGTGCCATTCCCTATAGTACAGTTGGTGACAGTTGAGTTTTGGTTGAGAGAGTGGCACAAGGAGGAGTTAGCTGCAGTACTATTGGCCCAATACCAGGAAGCAGACTTAGGCCACCAGTTTAGGTCTGTGTGATTTAAAAATAGCATTCTTTTACATGGGGTCTCTCCAACCCACTGAGTGTATCCTGGACCCAACTGGCCAAGACATTCTCCCCCTACCACTTCTGAGGAGAGGAGCTCTTGGATTGATCCTCTTGATGGCGAGCCACCATGTGGTTCCACTGGAGGAGGTAAAAGGCAACTAGGCTAGTTCCCTTCCAAGGCCAATGTTCACTCATGAGTGCTCCTCTACAAATTCAGCATTTAGTGACACCAAGTTCATGGACTATTATCTCAGCTAGGTCAACAAAGAGGTTCTTCTCTAGGGTTGGGAGGTCTAGGTTTTGACCCAACGTGGCCTTTACCTGATCATACATTTGTGGGCTTTGGCACCTAGGAGACAGTGTAGGCTTAGGTGTGGTTGAATCACGCAGTCATTGGACAATTTCTCTAACTGCTGGGCCCTCGGCATGGTTATGAACCTTTCCTCTGCTCGAGGTCCATAACCAATACACCTAAGTTTCCTCTAATTTTTCCGGCTCTTGGCAGGATTGGC
>NW_011889674.1:4490-5832 GCF_000151845.1 Pteropus vampyrus
GAAGGAAGAAGCCAGGCTGAATTCTCCCAATGATGCAACTTCCCTTTCAGTTCATTGGGAGTTGAGGATAAGCCCACTTTCCACAAATCCAGAAGAGCCCATTGGATGATTTCCAGCTTTGGGGGCTAGTGGAATTGAGGTTTTTCTAGAATGGAAGTGGTTAGGGACCGTGCCATTCCCTATAGTATAGTTGAGTTTTGGTTGAGAGAGTGGCACAAGGAGGAGTTAGCTGCAGTACTATTGGCCCAATACCAGGAAGGAGACTTAGGCCACCAGTTTAGGTCTGTGTGATTTAAAAATAGCATTCTTTTACATGGGGTCTCTCCAACCCACTGAGTGTATCCTGGACCCAACTGGCCAAGACATTCTCCCCCTACCAGTTCTGAGGAGAGGAGCTCTTGGATTGATCCTCTTGATGGCGAGCCACCGTGTGGTTCCACTAGAGGAGGTAAAAGGCGACTAGGCTAGTTCCCTTCCAAGGCCAATGTTCTCTCATGAGTGCTCCTCTACAAATTCAGCATTTAGTGACACCAAGTTCATGGACTATTATCTCAGCTAGGTCAACAAAGAGGTTCTTCTCTAGGGTTGGGAGGTCTAGGTTTTGGCCCAACGTGGCCTTTACCTGATCATACATTTGTGGGCTTTGGCACCTAGGAGACAGTGTAGGCTTAGGTGTGGTTGAATCACGCAGTCATTGGACAATTTCTCTAACTGCTGGGCCCTCAGCATGGTTATGAACCTTTCCTCTGCTCGAGGTCCATAACCAACACACCTAAGTTTCTTCTAATTTTTCCGGCTCTTGGCAGGATTGGCCACTCTCAGATTTAACCTTTATGTACCCCATCCAATACTGGAATCCCCAGTGGGTGCAGAGTGTGGTGTTTAGGGCACACCCTTCGTGTAGGCCGGTTATGGAAGTGAAGGCAGTGGCAATGTTGGATCCTATCCTGTACTTTTGCATGCAATGGGTTCAAGGGGAAGAAGAAGTGAGGTGACTGGCTCCATATACATGGGAGGAAAAAGAAAAGAGCCATTAGGGGTGCTATCCTGACGAGACGTCATCCTTAGGCTTCTGCCACGCATAAATTAGTCAGCTTCTGGTGTGACTAAATCGGGGTCAATGTCTTACCTTTGGTCTGTTGGCATAGTTGGTGTTTTCTTCCAGAGGGTTGCCTTGAGGGCCTCAGAAGAGTCTGGAACACATTCCCTCTCTGCAGCTGCGGGTTCAAGCCTACTGTGATGTATCCAGGGCGTTATTTAGGAACCTTAACTGCAGTGGGGGCAGACAAAATGACAGTAAAGGGACCTCTCCACAGGGATTTTCCACTCTTTTACCCAGACA
>NW_011889674.1:5882-6840 GCF_000151845.1 Pteropus vampyrus
AGGAACCTTAACTGCAGTGGGGGCAGACAAAATGACAGTAAAGGGACCTCTCCACAGGGATTTTCCACTCTTTTACCCAGACAGGTCTAGTTTAAACTGACGGGGAGCCTTTCCCTAACCCATTGGTTGAGAGTCTGGAAGGTGGTCCCTAGGATCTGAAGCTGTTGTCTCAGAGTCAATTCACCTATTTCCTTGAGGCTTCCTTGTAGTCCTTTGATGAATGGTGGTGGCCGCCCGTACAGGATCTCGTAGGGGGAGAACCCAGTCTTCCAGGTTGGGGCTGACCTGATTCTTAATAGTGCCATGGGGAGGACTTCATCCTAATGTAGATGTGTTTCCTGACATAGTTTTCCCAATTGAGTCTTAAAGGTCCTGTTTATGTGTTCCATCTCTCCTGAACTCTGTGGTTGATAGGCGGTATGCAATTTCCATTTAATATTTAAATTCTTGGCTAGTAGCTGCACTATTTCTGCTACAAAGGCTGGCCCGTTCCATGATTGGTAGGCCAAATCATGGAACAAATTTTCGGAGGAGCAGTCTTGCTGCTTCTCAGGCCTTCTCAGTCTGGGTAGGGTAAGCCTCTACCCAACCGGAACAGGTAAATACAAAAACCAAGAGATACTCGATGCTCTATGATTGAGGCATTTCAATGAAATCTACTTCAAGTTCCCCAAAGGGGGTGTCACCAACACTTTTGACCCCTGATGAGGTACACGGCCCTTGCCTGGGGTTGTTGTGGGCACAGGCTTCGCACCATTCACATACTGCTTGCTGCAGAGCTGGCGTATGTACAAGTACCGGCCCAGAGTGGTTTGTAGGGCAGTGCAGCCAAGATGAGTCCTTTGGTGAAACTGCTTGACAAAAGGGTCCCAGGGACTGCGACTCATCCATGTTTGAACTTCTACCATCCACTGGGGAGGAGGCTCCCCTCTTCAGTTTAAACCAGGCTTTTTCTTGA
>NW_011889674.1:6890-8037 GCF_000151845.1 Pteropus vampyrus
AGGGTCCCAGGGACTGCGACTCATCCATGTTTGAACTTCTACCATCCACTGGGGAGGAGGCTCCCCTCTTCAGTTTAAACCAGGCTTTTTCTTGAGGTCCCATTCGGCTAAGGGACTGGGAAACAGGGAAGCAGTTAGAGCCATAGGGCTGGCCATCTCCTTGGCTGCTGCCAGTTTGGCAACATGGCCTGCCCTGCAGTTGCCCCGGGCCATTATGGTGTCCCCTTTTTGATGTCCTGTGCAGTGCATGACTGCTACTTTCTTGGGGGCCCACACAGTTACCTAAGAGTTCTAGAATTTCCTTTCCATATTTTATGTCTTTTCCCCCAGAACTGATTAGACCCTTCTCTTTGTATAGGGCTCCATGTACATGGAAGGTGGTGAAGGCATACTTAGAGTCAGGGTATATGTTAGCATACACTCCTACTGCCAGCTGAAGGGCGCGGGTCAAGGCGATGAGCTCTGTCTTTTGTGCTGAGGTTCCCCTAGGCAAAAGTTTTGCCTCAGTGGTGGAATGTAGGGTCACCACGACATATCCTACAAGGTGTTCTCACAAAGCTGGTACCATTGGTGTAATATTCTACGTCAGGGTCCTTGAGGGGCTGGTCTGTCCAGTCGGGTTGTCTGGAAAACACTTCATCCATGACTTCAACGCAATTGTGGTCTGGGTAGCAAGGTGGCTGGGTTCAAGGTTGGTACTACCTCTAGTCAAGCCCAATGGGTAGCAAGGTGGCTGGGTTCAAGGTTGGTACTACCTCTAGTCAGATAAGTGGATTCTTGCACACCATTCCTTGGTATCTGACCATTTGGACATTATTTAGCCAATATTGTCCCTTGTGCTCCAGTAATGTTAGTACTTAATGTGGTATTCAAACTGTCAGTTCTTGCCCCATAGTCAGTTTGTCAGCCTTCGACACAAGGAGGGCCATGGTTGCGAGTGCTCGCAAGCAGGGTGGCCAGCCCTGGGTGACAGAGTCAAGTCGTTTGGAGAGATAAGCCACGGGATGGTGCCAAGATCCCAGCAACTGGGTTAAGAGTCCTACTGCAATACCCGTGCGCTCATGTACGTACAGAAAGAAAGATTTGGTTAAGTCTGGGAATTCTAGTCTGGGGGCATTAGTGAGTGCCCATTTCTTCGAAGGCCTTC
>NW_011889674.1:8087-8449 GCF_000151845.1 Pteropus vampyrus
ACGTGTGTCAAAGGTAATTTGAGCCTATCGTGTTCCTAAAAGTTCTCATTCCATCAGTGCTACAGGGCAGTTGGGAAGACATAGGAATTTATGGACGACTTCTTGTCCTTCTAGTTTCTGGCAGGGCTGCAGGAAGGGGTGATGGACTCATCCGCTAGTTGCTCCCATAATGATAGATTGTCTTTGAGAAAGGGGCCCACAGGCCAAGTTACAATTGAATGTTCAGCTCCAGTGTCAACCACAGAGTTAATAGGTTGGCCCCCAACGATCATTTGGACCATAGCTTCCTGGGGGCCTAGCAGAATGGAGCTCAATCTGGCCTAGTCATCTTTGAACCCTTCCAGGGCAACAAAGCCAACAAA
>NW_011889674.1:8499-9091 GCF_000151845.1 Pteropus vampyrus
GGGTGGCCAGCCCTGGGTGACAGAGTCAAGTCGTTTGGAGAGATAAGCCACGGGATGGTGCCAAGATCCCAGCAACTGGGTTAAGAGTCCTACTGTGATACCCGTGCGCTCATGTACGTACAGAAAGAAAGATTTGGTTAAGTCTGGGAATTCTAGTTTGGGGGCATTAGTGAGTGCCCATTTCTTCGAAGGCCTTCAGTTGTGTAGATTCCCAGAGTATGGGCTCCCATTCTCCTCGCTTTGTGCCTTCATAGAGGGGTTTGGCCAGGATGGAGAAATTAGATATTCAGATTCTATGGAAACCAGCTGCTCCGAGGAATTCACGGACTTGTCGCTGGGTGGTAGGGACTGGAACTGAGCAGACTGTTTGTTTCCTTTTTGGGCTGAGTTGGCATGGTCCCTGTGACAGGTGGAAGCTGAGGTATTTGACTCTTTCTTGGCAGATTTGAGTCTTTCTTTTAGAGACCTTGTAATCCGCTTCCCAGAAGAGATTGAGAAGTAAATGCGTTACTTACATGCATTCCTCATAGGTCTTTCCTGCTAAGAGGAGGTCATCCACATACTGGAGTAACGTACAGCTGTGTTGGTTTGC
>NW_011889674.1:9141-9433 GCF_000151845.1 Pteropus vampyrus
GCCTAGTCATCTTTGAACCCTTCCAGGGCAACAAAGCCAACAAAGTTGTCCCTAGGAGATCCCTACAGTTCTCCTCTAGGAAGACTCTTAACCAAGGAGGTTGGGTGCGAACTATTGCCTCCCAAAAATCGATATAAGGGAATTGGTCTGTGTGGATAGGTTGACCAGTAATGACTTGAGAGACCTTTGCAATGATTTCCTTATCAAGAGCTTCCTCTGCTGGCCACCTAATGCCAAAAGCGGGCCAGTCGATCTCACAAAAGGTGCGGAGTTTCTGTGGAGTGAGTTTAAC
>NW_011889674.1:9483-9940 GCF_000151845.1 Pteropus vampyrus
ATGCGTTACTTACATGCATTCCTCATAGGTCTTTCCTGCTAAGAGGAGGTCATCCACATACTGGAGTAACGTACAGCTGTGTTGGTTTGCCCAGAAGGCCTTTAAATCTGAGGCTAGAGCTGTCCCAAAGATGGTCGGGGAGTTTTTGAACCCCTGAGGCAGTCATGTTTATTTCAACTGTCTTTTGTCTCTGCTTTAGGGCTTTCCCATTGGAAGGCAAAGATTGGTTGACTGAGGAGCCAGGTGAATGCAGAAGAAGGCATCCTTGAGGTCCAGACAGGGGAAATAAGCTGCCTCAGCGGAGATGAGGCCTAGGAAGGTATATAGGTTGGGGTCAACAGGGTGCAGTGTGACAGTCGCTTGGTTGACTGCTCATAGATCTTGGGCCAGCTAGTATTCATTGGTCCCTGGCTTCTGAACTGGCAGGAGAGGTGTATTCCAGGATGATTGGCGAGGA
>NW_011889674.1:12065-15330 GCF_000151845.1 Pteropus vampyrus
GTCCACTGAAAGAATCGTCCTCCCCTACAGACAATAGGTCTGCTGGCGCCAAGTGAAGTCCGCTTCTCCCAGCATCCCAGGACCCAGAGGCCGAAGACAAGGGAGGTGAAAAATTGCCATCTCCAGATCCCAGATGAGGGCCCAGAAATGTTGCAGGATTCTCGAAGGGAGAGACGGGACACTGAGGCTATACGCAGAAAGCAGCGTTTGTTGCTGCCGGCACCGGCTCAGCAGATTCTTATCCAAAGGCTGAGCCCCGATTGTAACATAACAGGCAGTTTTATAAAGTCTTGTCATTCTTACACAGCTACAGATATAAGGAAGAACATTGATTGGTTGGCAAGCTATTCGAAAACTGATGTTAGCCAGAGAGTCCTTGGAAAGGGAGGGGCAGTCAGGAACAAACTTTTTCGAGCTGAAAATGGCCAGGAAGGGTCAGGCTGCCACATGGGCACTGCTACCGGTCGCGTGGAGCTCACAGCTCTCCCAGGCAGGGCTGTTCAAGGAAGTTGCCTCACTTTCTCCCCTCCCCCTCCTCCTACAGGGAGCTCCGGCTGCGAGAGGCAGCTTCTTCATTTCTCCCAGTCCACTGCCCAACGCCCGGGGATCTGACCCCCGGGATCTGACCTGTGGGAGCTCTTATGCACAGATCCCACACTCAGACGTGCTGGTGTGCAGTTTGGGTGTTTTTGTTGAGTTTTAGATGTTCAGCTTATTGTTGTTTCAAGGGGAGAGATCTGGGGATGTCTCTCACGTCGCCATGTTTCTGACATCTCTCTCCTTCCTTTTTTAAGCTGAATAATATGCCACTGTATGTATATACCACCTTTTCTTCATCTATATATCTGTCGATGGACAGACAGGTTGCGTCCATCTCTTGGCTTTTGTGATAATCCTGCAATGAACATGGATGTGTACTCTTTCTCTATTTTTATATACCCTCCTTCATTTTGGTGAAATTAATATTTTAGTAGTTTCTTATGAACACGTTTAAGGTACATGGTGCATGTTTCAAAGTGTATTATTCTTTGGCTTGATTGATAGTTTGGTTGGGTGAAGAATTCTGTGCCAGAATTCTTCCCTCCGAATTTTGAAGGCATTGCTTCGTGTTTTCATTTGTTTCCTCGAAGAAAGGGGAGGAGAGGGTGGTGAGCGGAAATTTAAAGCAACAGTCTCATTCCGTGGTGCCTATAGTTTTGGGGGTGTGGTAAAGATTAATGTCTCTTGTTTTTTGTATTTATTGCTATGATAATTGGCATTTAAAGGAAAAAGAAAACTTCACATAAAGAGCATATAGACGAGAAGCAAAATGAGCACCAAGAAACAAGAAGGTGGGACTCAGATTTTCTAGGAAAGGGAGTTGGGACTATTTTTTTTATTCCCCTGTCCCTCCTCCTACCAGTCCAGCAACAAACCCTGTTAGGGCATAGGGTTCTTGGTTTACTGATGTCGTCCCATATTCTTCATCCATAGAAAAAGAAAGGGTAGCAGCCATGTCGTGAATGACTGCAATCCTCAGCTCACCCTAGAACGTTAAACTGAGGAGGTTTCAGGAGACTGCTCTTGTCTCCTCTCCCCCTAACTCTTATTTGTGACCCAGGGAGTCACTCCTCTTGGGCCTCCTTTTAATCATCAGGAACGATGGTTCCTTTCTGAGCTACATGGCATGTAAAAACCAGAAGTAACGCAGTGGAATGAAGATTAAAGTTATGTATTCACCCAGAGTGTAGCTTTATAGAGAATGTCTCCTCGTTCACCCAGGGCCCAACTCAGCAGAGGATTTCTACTCGTCTACCTACTCTTTGCGCTCCCCAACCTGGCTAAGCCTCTGCAGTTGGCACATGCCTGGTGGAGCTGGTGAAGGAGGAACAGGAAAGTTAAAGTGTCTCCACCCACACCCCTTGCAGTTCCATAGGGTGTGTGTGCAGTCACAGTATGCTACCCTGAGACACAGACGTGTCCATGTTCTTGGAAGATCTAAGGGAAAATCCCATAATTGGGGCAGAGTGTGATCTGCATCCCCTCTGATTAACCTATAAGATTGTTTTTCTTCTTAAGGAAACACTGGTGAGGTTGGTATGCTGTGACCGCTGTCTTTTTTTTTTTTTTAATCTTTAAGCAGTATATCTAGCTCTCTATCTTTTTATATTTAGAAAAATTTTAGCATAAACCAAATTATCAATATTTTTTTATCATGAACTCCATGTTACACATTACCTGAGTCAATATTCAACATTCATTTCACTATAAATCTTTCCCCAGTTTATTATCTTCGGGCATGTTGCAGACATCATTTGGCAAGTATGTCAAAGGCTCTGGGGACGATCTACAAGAGAAGCTCCATATCTCTGAAGGCAGAGAAGAACATGTAACACCTACACATTTTTAGATGAATGATCTTTTGTTGGGAAGCATGCTTTCTTGCTGTTGATGAATTTATGAAAATTGGAGAGAAGTTTGTCTTTCAGCGTTCCAAATAAAGTACAAGAATATCACAATAGGATGTTACTGTTGACCCGCAATCCTCTGCTCTAGGTTAATAAACTGATGGGAACATTTCCCCTCCTCAGTGCTCAGAAGCCTGTTGCACAACTTGACATCCACCCCTCGGGCATCCACCCTGTTGCCAATTGGACCGCCCTAGGTCTTGTTTAGATAATTGAGGAATTCCACCTCTGGGAAGAGGAGAGTAATGTGTTAAAGCACTGTTTGGCACAGAAGTTAATGGTGAAGAAAGTCTGTTGGCCAGTTCTGCATCTTGGTCTCCTGCAATTTCAGAACTACTGTGATTACAGAAAGAATCAAAGAACATTCCTGCCCAGAAAGGAGAGTGAGTCATCCCTAAATATGGCAGCTCTGAGACAGCAGGACCCTCAACTGCTGGAGCTGTGTTGTGCCCTTTCTGCAGCGACTGTTTCCTTGCTACTTTACTCTACCCGAGCTACCTGAGCCAAGAGAGAAGGGATATCTACAGCTGTGTCCGCACTTAAAGAAAAAACCTCGATAGCGTGCATACATTATAAGCACTTGCTAATTATTTTATTTTTCTATATTATTTATGAAAATATTTTTTAGCTTCATTTTACTGGTAGCAGAATAAACTGAGATGTAGTGAACATAGAAATCATATCAGCTTTCCTGTGTCAAAAAGCCCTGACCAATGAGGTGAGAAGGAGACATTCCTTGTTTAGAGTTGAGAATCCAATGGGCTGGGCAGGAGGGTTTTTACTTTGAACTAGAAGAGCAACAATGATATCCCTCTCCC
>NW_011889674.1:17520-18619 GCF_000151845.1 Pteropus vampyrus
TCTCCTTCATCTACTACTGGTCAGTCCACCAAAACAGTACACACATGGTGGGCTTGGCTCTGCTCCAACCCAGGCCCAACACTGTGGTCAGAATAACAGGTGGCTCAGGGCAGACACTTTCAGAACCTGATGCAGAATGAACCATACGGAGAGGTGTATTAGTCAGGGTTTTCCAGAAAAATATGTTTGAGATATGGGTACACGCACAGACACATACACACAAACACACCAAACATAATCATAACAAAATAAGGAGCAAATACTCATGAAATTACAATACTTGTTTTTGTAACTGGTTAAGTGGTCATAGCTGGTATTGATAACTACTTTCCTCCAATACCCATTCCGTGTTCCCTTTGCCCTCGGAAAGCACAAGAGCTGTTGTGGTTCTCTGCCTGCGGGTTTGATCCAAACTTTCATTCCTGAAAGGTTTGGGCCATTAGTAGGCCTGCCTAAATTGGGGTGCTGTAGTTTTCCACTGACTTTAATCATAGGGCATGATAATACTAAGAGACACCCAGAGGGATTTCCCATGTTCCAGACATATTCTTCCCTACCTCCACTGTGGAGTAGCAGTCCAATTTCCTCTTGGTAATCAGGATCAATCACCAGTCACCCAGCCAGCACAGTAACTCCCTTCTTTGCCTGTTGATTCAGAGGCACAAGAAACTCAAAGTGGCTGAGTGCTGGTCTTAACATATAGTTCCATGGAATCACTGTTGTATTTCCTGGCAAAAGGATTCCTCTCTTGAAACTAAGGCCTCTAGGACAACAGAGTATAAGGTCATAAAGACACGGAGCAAAAATTTTGCTAGTGGACAGCTAAGGGTAATAGTGAGTGATGCCACTCCCATTTCTACTTCTTGAATCCTGGACCTGTGAATTCTGGCTGTGGAAGAAACAGTACCATAAATCGGATGCTGATTCAGAACATATATAGCCTCCTGGAGAACCTTGTCCCAGCCTTAAAACCTAGCTGGTGTTGTAACTGAGTCTTCGAAAGGCCATTCCACTATAGTTATGTTCCACATAATGACATTTTAGTGAATGATGGACTGCATATATGACACTGGTCCCATGCATATTATCATGGAGCTGA
>NW_011889675.1:0-5684 GCF_000151845.1 Pteropus vampyrus
GCAAGAGGGCTCTGAACTGATACCAGAAAGTCTATTGAAGAAACATGTTTTTTTCTTACTCAAATTTTGTGAAACCTGTTTCATGTTCATGGTATAAATTTAAGTTTATTTTGGATTCTTCTAAAAATTTGTTGATGCCATTTTTTTACTGAGGTTTAGCCAAATACCTGATTGTTTATGATGTCTCAGAGCTGAGCATGACTCAAGTATTCTCCATTTTCACAGAATGTAATACATTTATTTTCATTTCCTAACTGCTTTGAGTAGTAATTATCATTGAAGTGGTTATTGTCAAGGCAGTGTATAAATTATGTCAACTTCTCTGTAGACATTCAGATACATAGAGATAAAGATAATTGATTTTATTATACTTATGTTATTGATAAGGACAAATTTTCACACCATGCCATTCTCTCCACTATCCCAAATAAGAATAACTTCTCTTGAGAGTCATAGACCCAATGAAAAACTTAGCACTGAAACTGACAAATTTGCTCTGGCTTTGGTGACTTGTAAGAGGCTATACATTTTGTTTGTTGAGAAATCTAATCTCTGCATAAATCCAGCAGAATAAAATAAATCATGAATAGATGAGAATCTGATTGATATGCAACTGTATTAAAATGAGAGAAAATGTACTGTTTGCCTATGGTGTCCCCAGATACCCATTTAAATGCTTTAAATCATATGGTGGAAAATATTCAACTGAATTGAAGTAGAGGGGAGAACAATCTGAGAAAAGTGATTTGGAGATATCTGAGACATAAAAAGGAAACATATAAAGACTCCAAGAGAAATTAAGAGAAGGCAGAACTCAACTAATAAAGCCTCGGAAAATGTCAGACATGTTTGAGAAAATGATATCAATTCAATAATGGCCAAGTTCACATCTTATTTCAGGGAATGGTTGAAAACCATAGGCTATAATTTCTAGCACCAGATGTGAAATTGCTCTTTTAAGTGAAAGTAATTTTTGATATCTTAAATTTCTATGGTGTCTTTCTTTTCAAAGAAAGTTTTCGTAGACTGAGGCTTGCAAGAACATAGAATTGATTGTTAGCAGAAACTTACAAAGAGAAAAAAATGTCTCAAGCCATGTTGTCCTTTTTTCTTTCTCCTAGCTCAACTTCACCTTCTTCACCACATTGTCTCCTATACTTGACTACCATATATCAAAAGAAAAACAGAAAATATATTCTGCTGCACATATGAACACTTCTTTTGGAGTGAATGAACAAATCATTCCCAGAATCAACTTTCTCTTATGGGGGATCCCACTATATCCATTCATTTATTGAGTAAAACAAATTATTGAACAGCCATGTGTTGGCAGACGCTTAGTTGTTTTTGTTTTTGTTGTTTTATGTCCTACAGGATAAAAACATGAGCAAGATATATGAGTCTTGCCCTTATGGAGCTCCCTACTGGTAGGAGATGAATAAAAGTAAACTAAAGTCATAAGACTGTGTGAAAAGTGAAAACAGGGAAAATACAGACTGTTGTAGGTAGGGTTTACAACTGTTGGCCCAACATAATTACAGATATCACCTTTTTTTATCTTTAAAAATGCCCTTGTTTAGATGTTGTTTAGATGACCACCCTTGATATAGAGTCTAAGATACGATACATCTAACCCAGTCCTGGGGATTCAAGGGTAATCTCCCAGAGGAAACTATTGTTAAAAGCCATAACCTAAAGAATGAGTAGGTAGGCAAAAAATGAGAGGAATGGTGCTCATGGCAAAGAATACAGACATGAAAAAGCCCAGAGAGAGGATCTGCTGGCACACTGAACAAAAGCAAGTATGGCTGAAATATTTCAAGAATGGAAGAGAGTATGCAAGATGAGGAAGTAGATTAGGCAGAAATCAAAGCCACCTTTCTGCATGTTGAACATGCCAAGCAATCTCGAGCGTCAGTGCCTTTGCATCCTTTGTTTTCTCTAGCTAAAACATGCCTTCTCCGAAAAAATCCACATCTCTCTCTCTCTCTCTCTCTCCCCTCTCTCTCTCTCTTTCTCCCCCTCGTCACTTTATTGTAACCTATGCTCAAATGTCACCTAATCAGAGAGATCTTTGCCCTCTCAATCAAAAATAGCACTCCTCTCCCTCATTCTCTATCCCTTAATTTTTATTTCATTTTTCCTCTTATCACTATATCTGATACATTGTTTATAATACCTGTTCTCCCTGTAGAATGTAAGCTGCATGAGAGGAATTTTATTTGCTTTTTCATTGCTCTATCCCCAGTACCTAAATTATTCCTTGCACATTGTGGTTGTTCAATAAACATCTGATAAATGAAGACATGAAAAGCACTTAGAAAAATACCTGACAAATAATAAGAGCCCAAAAACTGTTAGCTATTTTTTAATAAATAGTATAGATAGGGTAGAGAAAAATCATAAAAAGATAAAATAAAAACTTGAGTATTTGATTATTAAAACATCAATGCCAAAAAACTTGGATTAGAGTCTTTGCTTGAAACCTCCAATGAAAGGAAGGACTTCACTACTTTCTAGGGTAGACTATACCAAGATTAGACCAAAGATTTTCCCTTAGGTTGAGCTGAAATCTGCCTTTGTAACTTCTTTCATCTCTTATAACCTTGAAAAACACAAAGCAAATTTCTCCCAGTCTGCTATTATATATTTATTCATTTTTATTAGTTGATATTTGTTTTTATTTTTCAATCATAGTTGGCATATAATATTATATTAGTGTCAGATGTACAACATAGTAATTACACATCTATATAACTCATGAAGTGGTCACCCCAATAAATCTAATACCTATCTGACATCATACATAGTTATTACAGTATTATTGACTATATTCTTTATGCTATCCTTTATATTTCCATAACTATTTTGTAACTACCATTTTGGACTTCTTAATCTCTTCCCCCCTTCTCACCTAGCACCCCTCCCATCTGGTACCCCTCAAAACATTCTCTGTATCCATAAATTTGTTCCTGGTTTTTTTTTATTTATTTCATTCCTTAAATTCCATATCTACATGAAACCATATGGCATTTGTATTTCTTTATTTGACCTACTCCACTCAGCACAATACCTTCTAGGTCCATCATGAAAACTTTTTTCATCCTTTTACTTTCATTCTGTGTGTGTCTTTTATCTGAAGTGAGTCTCTTATATGTAGCATTTGTAAGGGTCTTATTTTCTTATCCATTCAGCCATCCTATCTCTTGATTCGAACATTTAATTATTTTTCATTTGAAGTACTTTTTTGATAGATATGTAATTATTGCCATTCTTTATTTATATTTTGTTACATATTTTTTTCTTCTTTTTAAAGAAGGCTCTCCAACATTTCCTATAATATTGGCTTGGTGGTGATGAACTCCTTTAGCTTTTTCTTGCCCAGGAAGCTTATCTGTCCTTCAGTTTTAAGTGATAGCTTTGCTGGGTAGAGTAATCTTGGTTATAAGTCCTTGCTTTTCATCATTTTGAATATTTCCTGCCAATTAATCTTTTCTGGCCTGCAAAGTTTCTTTTGAGAAATCAGCTGACAATCTTATGAGTTCTTCCCTTGTAGATAACTAACTGCTTTTCTCTTGTTGCTTTTAAGATTCTCTCTTTTTTTACCTTTGGCATTTTAATAATGATGTATCTTTGTGTGGACCTCTTTGAGTTTACCTGTTTGGGACTCTTTGTGCTTCTGGGCTTGTATATCTGTTTCCTTCACCAGGTTAAGGAAGATTTCAGTCATTATTTCTTGAAATAGGTTTTCAATTCCTTGTTCTCTCTCTTCTCCTTCTGATATCCCTATAATGTGAATGTTGATATGTTTGATCTTGTCTCAAGGCTGCTCAGCAAGAAGTACAGGACACACCGAGTCCAGAAACTGTTTCTTTGGTTTTGTGAGCCTTCGAGATATTTAGAAAAGTCTGCAGCAATAGCTGAGACAGGCCATTTATATGGAGTAAACCACTGGAGACTGCTTGTCTGGGCCTGCAAATTGGGAGAAATGGAGTATCAGGGAATCATCTGGGCAGAGCAACCTGTGTTATACAGGTTAATGGAGATTTAGGTATGGCGGCCACTGTGAGAGACGAGGACTCAGCCAAGGAACAATGGATACTGCCAGCACTTCTGTCTGGGAGAAAGCTGCCCCCAGCCCTTGCCCTGAAGCCCAACAACTCAGTGTCTCCCCGTACATTCCTGGCTCTTCTTGAGCAGCTGCCCCAGTATGAAAGCTCAAAGCAAGCAAGTTCGACACAGAGTAAGGCTGGGCGTAGGCCCTTTAAGAGGAAAATCTGAGAATTCCACAGCCCCCTGTCTCACTCAGCCACAATCTCCGCTGGTTTTAACAACCAGAGGCTGTGGGGTCTTCTCTTCCTGGCACTGGAACTCTGGACTGGGGACCCCAGTATGGGGCCAGAACCCTTCACTCCTCAGGTGAAGAGGGGGCTCAGCAACCAAGATAACCTCTTAATTTTCCACCACCATACACTGTTGTGGGACTGGGCTGTTTCGCATCGCTGCCCCTCCTACCAGGCTCAAGGTGACCTCTTCTTATGTATGTCCCCAGTTGTAGGACTTCTATTCAGCCAGACCTCAGGCAACTCCCAGTGGTGGTTCCTCTGTAGTTTCATTATAATTTTGATGTGGTCATGAGAGTAAACTTGCACAGCATCTAACTTCTATGCCATATTGACTGGTCTTCTGTTTCTTTACTTTTAATCAGAAAAGACTGAATTCTTTGAACTGTACTTCATGAACTTCTGTTAGCCTTTTTACATATTCAGACATTCGATTTAACCCATAGGTTTCATTGGTTCCTGGGTATTATTATAAATGCAATTTATGATTCTATAAGCATTTTAATAACTGCAATTACTGAAGTAGTTATGAATTAATTGTACATGAGCATTGACTCATTTTCAAGTATTTTCTCTAAAAGACATATGCTTTACTTATTAAAGTATTTAGTTTAGCTGGTTAATATAGAATTCTATTTTTTATACTTGAAACAAGAGAAAAGCTAACCTCTTAGTCAAATGTCTCCCTCTAAACTTAGTATAGTAAATTCTTGGTGTTTGAGGATTTAAAATTCAAAGTTTCAAGTATCCACAGAAGACCCAAATATTAATGGCATGTTACAATCTGTAATTTTATTGGGACATGAGTTTTCTTGAGACGTGAATTGCACACCCTGCAAGGTTAACATATGGCACTGAGGCTCTTAGTTTATGAGTGAGCCAAGCTAAATCCCAAGTTTATATGTCTTAAGATGGCTTTGTTATTCTCTGATCAAATTTGCATATATATTTTATGGGGTCGACATCAATATTATTTAGAAATATGTAATATTAGAAAATATGAGGAATACCCAGAAATTTAGAAGTTTTTTTGTTTGTTTGTTTGTTTTTTCTAGAGACTATATCAGGTTTAACATAGTTCTTAGACTGGTGGTCATAATACTCTACTGCCACCTAGTGACATCATGTTGTTCACTCAGCATAAATTTATTATCTATTCCCTTTCATCCCACTATGTGAAGGATTTCTTTGCCAGTTTGGATGAACTCATGATAAATATCAATGCTCTATACCTTCTCAAATTACAATAAGCTAACCAGGTTTTATGTGAATAGATCTAAGTGGAAAAAAATCAGAGGATATTCATACTGGTGGACCAGAGTAAAAAAAAAAAAAAGAAAA
>NW_011889675.1:5748-30516 GCF_000151845.1 Pteropus vampyrus
AAAAAAAAAAAAAACAACTTTTTAAAAGCAAATTCAATTGATTAAGCCATGAATGAATAATTTTTGGAACATAAGATTTTTCCATTTAAAATTATTATGGCAGTTCAAAACTCTGTGTATCTAAACTAAAACTAAAGTTTGACTGAACATAATGCTTTAAATTTATTCTAAATATTTTTATTCTAAATAAATTCTAAATTTACAAAAATCTATTCTAAATTTACAAAAATCTATTTTTTTATTTATATTTTATTTTCTTAACTTTCTATTTTGAAATCATTGTAGATTCATTGGGAGTTGTGAAGACAGTAAAAAGAGGTTCCAGGTACATTTTACCCAGTGCCACAATGGTTACATCTTAGGTAATCAAATTATAATATCAAAACCAGAAATGACATTGGCACCAGGTAATTTTATCATATGTTATCACCACCACTATTATGATACAGAACTACCCATCCCATCACCATAAAGATCCCTTGTGTTATGCCTTTATAGTTTCACACTTCCCCTACACCACCCACTTCCATGACTAACCCTGGCAACTACTACTCTGTTCTCCATCTCTATAATTTTTTTCATCTCAATAATATTATATAAATAGAATCATATAGGATATGGCATTTTGAGATTGCCATTTTTACACTTATCATAATGTATTTGAGATCCATCCAAATTTTATGTTACAAATAGCTTGTTCCTATTTATTGCTGAGTAGAATTTCATGGTATGAATATACCAGTTTGTATAACCATTAACCTATTACAGGACATTTTGTTTATTTCTAGTTTGGGGCTTTTTCCAATAAAGCTTCTATGAATATTTGCATACATTTTTTATGTGTGTGTGTCTGAAGGTGCTCAGAGAGAGGGTGCATCCTCTCTCTCCTTTGCCATTCAATGATGATTTTACACAAAGAAAAGGGAAAAAAGGCTTAGCATCCACTAGTAACTTTGTTAAAAGGAAAATCCCAGATCAAAGTTCCAATTAAAGACTTTAGTTGTAGAAAATAGTCTGCAAAAAGTTGGCTAACACTACTATCACCATCATCTTACCCTGATATATACAAGTGCCTGCATCATTTGGACCTTATATATAGTGGTATTTTTTAATGTTATAGATGAAAACATCAACTGAGAAGTGTCAGCAACTATTAACTAACCACTGCATATGTCAGTATATCCTGCATCAGAGAAAGCTGTCCAATGATTTTATGTTGTTCAAATCCAATGGGGATTAAAGGTAATGTGTTAAGAGAATAACTGTGAAAGGGGTATTTAGTAGACAAAAAATAATAATAAAGATATTTTTAAATAGAGGATTTTTGAATGTCAGCGAGTTCATAAATTGGGCAATATAAAAGTGTCTCCTTTTTCCAATATAAAGAATGAAATAACAAAAACCATGCATAATAAAGGAAGCAATATTTTTGGCTGGGAACTTTCTACTTATTTCAGGAACATTTGCTGAGACTTGCTCTGGGATTTCTCCTCCCATATGAATAAACATAAAAGTCTTACAATAGACCAGCCATTTAGCTTGGATTCAAAAAGAGTTTATTATATCACATTTAATGTTTCTCCACCAAGATATCCATAAGTAGATTAAAGCCCCACTTTCAAGAAGCCTCTTACAGATTGGTGGTTGCCAGAGGTTGGGGTTTGGGGATGGGAGAAATGGGTGAACATAATCAAAAGGTACAAACTTTCAACTATAAGATGAATAAGTTCTAGGATGTATTGTACAACATGGTGACTATAGCTAACAATACTATATTTGAAAGTTGCTAAGAGAATAAATATTAAAAGTTCTTGTACCAAGGAAAAACAATTGTGACTATATGAGGTGGTGGATGCTAACTTATTGGACTAATCATTTCTCAATATATACATATATCGAATTATTTTGTACACCTAAAGCTAATACAATGTTATATGTCAATTATATCTCAATAAAAGTGGGAGAAAAATACAAAGTCTCTTGTCTCTCAGACAAAGAAGTCAGCACTTATAGCTCTCTGTATTCAACTATAGACAGATCAAATAAGTTTAAACATTTGAGCATGTCCCTCAGTTTCTTCTTATAGGAAGTGAGGTTTGTAAAATTTCTTTCTTGTTCATGAAGTTTATTGTGAAGGTAAATTGGCGTATGAGAGATATGTTTTGAGTTATTTGTTAAAAATGTCCAATATAAATTCAAACACTGATATTTTTGATACAATTATTACAAAATTGGACAAGTTGTTCAGTTCAGGAGGTGAGAAGACACTACCCCCAAAATGTGGTGACAAATAATTTTGGGTTGAGTGCTAAACTTATTAAACTGTCAATGCTGAATTATCAGTAAATCAAGAAAGATGTTTATGAGCACCTGTGCTTCAGCTTTCTTTGCCATTTGGCAAATAGTAGCATACAAAGAAAATGGTAATTAGCAATAAAGGTGTGTTTATTAGTTTGTGCAATTGACAAAGGCTATATGTCTCTTCTACACAGTATATGTCCTTTATAAAACTGCCAGATAATGAATGCAAAACCTACTCTTTTTCTTTAGGCTAGAGCTTCATGACCTGAAGTGCCACTAGAAAAAAATCAATTAATGTGGGAATTAAAATTTATTCTTTTCAATGAAAAACAAAACAAAGAAATGTAACAAAGTGAATAAAATGTGGGTAACCCTCAATCTCTACTTCCTCCGAAGGCCTTTCCTAAAGTCTACTTTCCCATGTCTATTCATCCTGCATACTGCCTGCTGTGATCTTTATAAGGGAAAATTGATTGTGAACCGTTCAATGGGTTATCAGGATAGGATTCAATTTCCTCTCGTCAGTTATGTAAGTCACTTATGTAAGTGATCTAGCCCCTGCCTACTTTCTAGCCTATTCTCAGACCACTATCCCTCATTCTCTCCTAATCTACACTCTGATAAAAAAAAAATGTTGATGAGGAGAAGGAAACAAAAATGTATGTTGGAACAAGCAGGTCCAAGATCAATGTGGAATCCTATAGTAAAGTAGAAAACATTCACACTCAGTAATCCTGGGTATGTCATTAAAAACATGCATCTGAAAGTACACTGGTATCTTCATTGCAGTGTTGCTTACAAAAGTGAAAAGAAGTATGAGAACAATTAAAAAAAACATTTAAATAGAAGAATAAATAAATTGTGGTCTACTCACATAATGGAATCATATATAGAGTAACAATTAAAGAGGCCAGAGGTTGCTTGTTTATGTTTTGCGAACCTTTGAGAGATTTTAGGAGAGTTTGCAGCATAAGCCAAGCAGGCCGTTAGTATGGAAAATCCACTGGAAGTGGCTTGGGTGAGCCCATAAGTTGGTTGGGGCAGGGTCTTAGGGACTCACCAGGGTGAGGCGACCAGTGTTAGCTACATTGATGGAGACTCAGATATGGCGGCCCCCAGGATCTGCAAGCCCGGCAGAGAAGGGCTAAAAAAAAGGAGCAATGTTCTCTGCCAGCATTTCTTTCTGATAGAAAGCTGCTCCTCCAGTCCTCACCCTGAAGTCCGACAACTCAGTTTCTCCCCATATGTCCCTGGTGCCTTTTGAGCTACTGCCCTAGCACCAAAGATCAGAGCAAGTGAGTCTGTCACTGAATAAGTCCATCTATGGGTCCCTTAAGAGGAAAGTCTGTAACTCCAGCCACCCTCCATCTCACTCTGCCACAATCTCTGCTGGTTTTCACAACCAGAAGTTGTGGGGACTTCTTGGCATTGGAATCCTAGGCTAGGGAGCCCAGTGTGGAGCCAGGACCCCTCATTCTTCCGGGGAGACTTCTGCAGTCGAGATATTTCTTCCAATTGTCAGCCACCACAAGCGGGCGTGGGACTAGCCCATTTTGCGTCTTCACCCTTCCTACCAATCTCAAGGCGGCCTCATCTGTATGTCCTTAGTTGTAGGATCTGTTCAGCTAGACTTCAGGTGACTCCCAATGATGGCTATTCTGTAGTTTAGTTGTAATTTTGATGTGGTAGTAAGAGGAGACAAGCACAGAGTTTACCTACTCTGCCATTATGCCAACTTTAATTTCCTTTCTGTTGATCAGTTTATTTAGATTTTCCAGTTCTTTGTAATTCAGTCTAGGAAGATTGTATATTTCTAAGAACTTGTTCATTTCTTCTAGGTTATTGAATTTGGTTGCATGATACTTTGTATTTTGGTAATATTTGTCATAACTTCCCTTTCATTTTTGAATTTATTTGTGTTCTTTCTCTTTTTTTCTTAGTCTAGCCAGAGATTTGTCAATTCAATTGATCTTTTGAAGAACCAACTTTTTGATTCATTAATTTTTTACTGTCCTTTTGTTCTTAATTTTATTTAATTCTGCTCTAATTTTTATTATTTCCTTTCTTCTGTTGACATTGGGCTTCATTTGTTCTTTTTCTAGTTTTTTTAAGATGTAATATTAGGTTGTTCATTTGGGATCTTTCTTGTTTCTTGAGATAGGTCTATAATGATATGAACTATTCTCTTATGACCACTTTTGCCATGTCCCAAAAGTTTTGATATGTTGTACTTTCATTCTCATTTGTTTCTATGTATCTCTTGATCTCTCCTTTTATTTTTTCTATAACTTAGTCATTCTTTAGTAGTCATCTTTACATATTTGTGGGTTTTCCCACTTTCTTTTTGGAGTTGATCTCCAGTTTCAAAGTACTGTAGTCAGAGTATATGCTTGGTATGATTTCGATCTTCTTAAATTTGTTGAGGCTACTTTTGTGTCCCAACATATGTCCTATCCTTGAGAATGTTCCACGTGCATTAAAGAAGAATGTATAATCTGGTATTTTGAGATGAAAGGCTCTGTAAATGTCTATTATGTCAAATTGGTCAAATGTGTTAAGGTTGATATTTCATTATTAGATAATCTATTCATAGCTGTCAGTGGAGTATTTTGTTCCCCTACTATAATTGTGTTTTTGTCAGTTTCTCTTTAGTTATGTTAGTAGTTGCTTTATATATTTTGGTGTTCCCTGATTGGGAGTGTTATGTTTTCTTGATGTGTTGTCCCTTTTATCATTATGAAGTGTCTATCTTTGTCTCTCAATATCTGTTTTATCTTGAAATCTATTTCATGAAATATAAGTACGGCTACACCTAGTTTTCTCTGGATGCCATTTGCCTGGAGTATCATTTTCCACCCTTTCATTTCGAGTCTATATTTGTCCTTGCTGAACTGTGTCTCTTGAAGGCAGCATATGGCTGTTTTGTTTATTGATCCAATCTGTTACTCTGTGCCTTTTTCTTGGTGAATTCGTCAATTTACACTTAGGGTGAACATTGAAATATGAGGTTTTCCTGTAGCCATTTTATCCTGTTTTCTAGTAACTCCGTTTCTCCATTGTTTCTTTTTCCTTGTGTTTCTGTCTGTTTTATTAGTTTGGTGATATCTTATGATTTTTTTCTCTGCTCCCTCTCATTTTATGTTATGTGTCTCAGTTCTGGATTTTTTTTTTTTTTGGTGTAGTTATCATTAAGTTTATGCAAAAGAAAGTCCTTTTTGTTCTGTGTGTGTCTCATCCCCTTTGCAGATTCAGACCTTTACTTCTTTCCCTTTTCTGTTTTTGTTGTCTCAAATTATCCCTATTTATGCTGTGAGTTCATACCTATGCTTCAGTTGCTGTTGTCTTCTTCTTTTCTTTTTAAATTTTTTTTAACTTTAACCATTCTGTAATATTTAAGGGTATAATACCCTGTTCTTAATAAGGGTTGCACTTTCCTGTCTCTTTCTGTCTGTTAGTCATCTTACTCATAGTTTTGTCATTATTTTTGTCCTTTTGTTTCAGGTAGAATGACTGCCTTCAGTATTTCTTGTAATGCAGGCCTTGAAGTAGAAAATTCTCTTGGCTTCTGTACATCTGAAAAGGTTTTTATTTCTCCTTCATATGTTAAGGAGAAATTTTCTGGGTACATTATTCTTGACTGTTAATTTCTCTCTCTCAATAGTTCGAATATTTGATTCCACTCCATCTTAGCTTATAAAGTTTGTGCTGAAAAGTCTGATGATAATATAATAGGTTTTTCTATATAGGTTACTGAGCTCTTTTCCCTGGCTGCCTTGAGAATTCTTTCTTTGTCATTAATTTTCAACAATTTTAATATAATGTATCTTGGAGAAGGCCTTTTTGGATTGAGATAATTAGGTGTTCCATTTACTTCTTGGATTTGAGGATCCAGTTCCTTCCATAGGTTTGGGAAATTCTCATCAAATATTTGTTTGGATAGGTTCTCTGTTCTTCTCTCTCTCTCTTCTCCTTCTGGTATACCCATTATTTTTATATTTTTTTTTCAGTGATGTCAGATATTCTTGTAGAATTCTTTAATTTTTTTCACTCTTAAGTCTTTCTCTACTTCCATCTGTATCATTTCCAGATTTCTGTCTTCCATATTACTAATTCTTTTCTCCATCTGGTCAGCTCTGTTTTTTAAGCTTGCTATTCCATTCTTCATCTCTTTTTTTAGTGAGTTCTTCAGCTCCAAAAGTTTTACTTGGCTCTTTTTAGAGATTTAATCTCTGTTAAAGTATTCCTGTTGTTCATTGATTTTATTTCTGAGTTCATTGGACTGTCAATCTGAATTTTCTTGCATGTCATTATGATTTTTCATAAGTGCAATCTTGGATTCTGTCATTGAAGTCACATATTTCTATACCTTTATTTTTCTGGAGATTTTTCATCTTCTTTCTGAGCTGCTTTGTTCATGGTATTTGATGGATTGTTTTTTCTTTGCGTAGGTATTTATAGAATTGTATTTTTTTTTTCAATTTTATTATTATTTAGGGTGATCTCTCTTTAGCAGGTTGATAAGAAGAGGTTTTTCTTTTGTTTTTCAGTAGGTAATGCGCAAGCCTCCTGCACTGTCCAGGCCTCTTGGATCTTTGTTTTGTGTCAAATAAAAAAAAACAATGCTCTTTATTCCCTGGGGCAGTGTTTGTCTTCTTTGTGACCAGGTCGCACATAGGAGAATGTAAAGGGCAATGAGGATACAAGGGGGAAGTAACCAGGCTCCGTGACTAGCTTTCTGCTTGGCAATGGCGATTGCTAAAATCAGCTGTTGCCTCTCTGTATTCTGTCTCTGTCCTGTTCCCTACCCTGATCTCTGGGCCCTGCCACGTGGAACATGCTGATCACTCAGGCAGGGATGATCCAACTTACAGAGTGTGCAAACTGCCATCGTTTTTCTCCCGCTCTCCTTACAGCCTGCAAAGAGCCCCAGGCTGCATCCACAGCATGAGTCTCCACTCCTTTCCCTTTTCTCCTCCCTTTGCTCACTCGATTTGCTCACCTTCAAATGCTCTGATGTGGAGACCTCTCAGACGTGCTTGTGTGCTAGGCTTGGTGTTTTTTATTAAATTGTAGCTGTTCAGTTTGTTGTACAACTCCAAGGGAAGAGATCAAGGGGATCGCTCACACTACCATTCTTCTGATGTCAGTCTTATGTAAGTATTTTAAATGAATAAAAATTTATATATGGTCTATGGGCACATACATAAAAAGAAAGAATATACAATAACTTTAGGAGAGAAGTTACTTTTCTGGAGAGAATCTAAGGATGAGGACTGGTTGTCAGCTGAATCAAACATGTTATTAGAGAGTTGGAACTTTCAGCCCCACCCCTCTGAACTCTGGGGAGAAGAGAAGGCTGGAGATTAAGTTCAATCACCAATAGCCAATGATTTAATCAATCATGCCTATATAATAAAACCTCCATAAAAAAACCAAAAGACTCGGAGAGCTTCTGGGTTGGTGAACACTTGGAGATTTGGGAAGATTGGGGTCCTTGGAGAAGGCATTGAAGCTCTGAGTCCCTTTTCACATACCTTGTCTTATGCATCTCTTCATCTGGTATTAAACCAATATCTAATAAGCAAAATGTTTCTCTTAGTTCTGTGAACTACTCTAGCAAATTAATTGAACCCGAGGAGGTTCTATAGCCAATATGTAGCTGGTAAATCAGAAACACAGATGACAACATGCACTTGAGATTGGCATTTGAAGCTGGGGGGTGGAGTTCAGTCTTGTAGGACTAAGCACTTAACCTATGGGATCTGTTGCTATATCCAGGTAAATAATGTCAGAATTAGTTGAATTGTAGGACAAACAACTACTGATTATTGGTATGGTAAAGCTCCCACACAAATAGGTAAGAATTTGTATTAGAATCACTTTTCTTTTTTTCTTTCTTTCTATCTGTCTATCTGTCTATCTTTCTATCTAATCTATCTATCTTTAATAAAATATGCAAAATATTTATTAAATCTCGGTGAGGAATGCACAAGTGTTCAATCTATTGTTTTTGTAGCTTAGTTTATTTGGAAAGTCTCAATGAAAATAATCATTTATACACAATTTTTTGGTCACAAGATGAAAAACACAGAAATAAAAGCCAAGCCATGCAATAAGTGGAACAGGATGGGGTAGAAGTGGGGATGTTGTATTGACTTTCTCCTCAGTCATCTATCTTTTTTCTTCTTCATTCTCATGTTTATAGTGCATAAAATAAATTATTCTTTCTTGTGGGATTTTACAGAGTGTGATCTTCTAAATGACTATTTCCCTAATGTATAGCCATGAGATATGAAGCTAAATAGGGTGTGGACTTAGATAGCTAAATGAGTGAGTTATAGTCTACTCTATTGATGAATGTGTGGCTTTTAGGTATATAATTACCACTGGTTGTATTTATTTTCCACAAAGACCCTTCTGAATTTATTTCCTTTATACTGTAATGAAATATAAGTTGGTACAAGTACTGTAGAAAACAATTTGACATTACCTAGTAAAGTAGTACCTATGCTTAACATATGATCCAACATTTACACTTCTCTTATGAACTCTGAAAAATACAATTAGAAATGTGTAACAGGAAATATATTTATAAGAGCTGTTGTAATAGCTAAAAAAAATCAAAAAATCAAATAGAAATGTCACAATGTCCAAACATTAGAGAATAAATTAATAGTGGTAGACACACATTGGAATTTTATAAATCAGAGAAAGTGAATAAACCAGAACAACAAGTCATAGAATAATACACACAAGATGATTCTGTTTATATAAAGTCAAAGACATAAAAAAATTAAAGTATATTTATGTATTGATAGATTGCTTGATTTTGACATTGGTTAACGAAATTCAGTGTTTCAAATGTACAATTAAACAGTAACGTATATATATATTGCACTATGTGTTCACCACACATAGCTAGATTTCATTCTTTGACCACATATTTGAATCCTTTTACCCAGTCTACCTCTACCCTCCCCCCATTCTCTGATGTCCACTAGTCTATTGTTCATGTCATGAGTCTCTGCTTGCTTGTGCTGTTTGTTTGCTGCTTTTAGGTTTATGTCTCACATAAAAGTGATATCATGTGGTTTTCAACTTTTTTCTGTCTGGCTTGTTTCGCTTAGCATGATTATTTTGAGGTCCATCCATGTTGTCACAAATGGCAGTATTTCATCTCTTCTTATGGCTGAGTAATATTCCATTGTATATAAGTACCACAGCTTCTTTTTATAAAACAAAATTATTTAATTATTTAAATTAGTTTCAAGTATACAGTACATTGGTTAGACATCTATATTGCTCATAAAATGATTCTTTCAATTGTTACCTCCCTTCCCTGTGCTGTACTCCCCATCCTCGTGCCCAACTATCAACTACAAATTTGTACTTCTTTAATCCTTCACTTCATTCTCCCAGCCCCCCAATTCCCCTCCCCTCTGTCTGTCACCAAACTATCCACTAGGTTTGCAAGTCTGCTTTTTATTAGTTTGTTCTTTTTGTTCCTTAGATTCCGCATATAAGTGAAATTATATGGTATTTATCTTTATCTGTCTGACTTATTTCATTCAGTATAATAGCCTCTAGGTCCATCTATGTCATTGCAAATGGTAGGATTTCATTGTTTTTAATGGTTGAGTAATATTCCATTGTATGTGTGAACCATAATTTCTTTATCCAATCATCTGTTGATGGGCATTTAGGTTGCTTCCATATCTTGGCTATTGTAAATTGTGCTGCCCTGAATATTGGAGTGCGTAGATCTTTACAAATTATTTTTTTGTATTCTTTGGATAAATACCCAGAAGTACAATTGCTGCATCAAAAGTTATATCCATTTTTAATTTTTTGAGGAACCTCCATACTGTTTTCCATAGTGGCTGTACCAATTTTGCAATCCCACTAACAATGTATGAGGGTACCCTTTTCTCCGCATCCTCGCCAACACTTGCTGTTTATAGATTTATTGATGATAACCATTCTGACAAAGGTGAAGTGATATCTCATTGTGCTTTTAATTTGCATATCTCTGATAGTTAGCGATCTTGAGCATCTTTTCATATGTCTATGATCCATCTGTATTTCCTCTTTGGAGAAGTATCTGTTCAGGTTTTCCACCCATTGTTTAATTGGATTGTTTGTTTTTGTTGTTGTTGTTGAGTCGTATAAGTTCTTTATAAATTTTGGATATTAACCCCTTCTCAGATGTATCATTAGCGAATATCTTCCCCCAAACAGTTGGCTGTCTTTTTGTTTAGTTGATGGTTTCCTTTGCTGTACAAAAACTTTTTAGTTTGATGGAGTCCCATTTGTTTATTTTTTCATTTGTTTCCCTTGCCTGAGGAGATATATCTGAAAAGAAATTCCTGTTAGTAATATCAGAGAGTTTACTGCTTATGTTTTCTTCTAAAAGATTTATGGTTTTGGATGTTACATTTAAGTCTTTAATCCATTTTGAGTCTTTTCTTGTATATGGTGTAAGAAGATGGTCCAGCTTCCTTTTCTTGCATGTACCTGTCCAATTTTCTCAACACCATTTATTGAAGAGACTGTCTTTACTCTACTGTATAATCTTACCTCCTTGGTCATATATTAAGTGAGCATATAGGCATGCATTTATTTCTGGGTTCTCTATTCTGTTCCATTGGTCAATGTATCTGTTTGTATGGCAGTATCATGCTGTTTTGATTACTGTAGCCTTGTAGTATAGTTTGATATCAAGTAGTGTGATATCTCCAACTTTGTTCTTTCTCAAGATTGCCATGGCTATTCGAGTTTTTTATGGCTCCATATAAATGTTAGGATTATATGTTCTAGCTCTCTTAAAAATGTCATTGGTATTTTGATAGGGATTGCATTGAATCTATAGATTGCTTTGGGTAGTATGGCCATTTTAACAATGTTGATTCTTGCTACCCATGAATAGAGTATATGCTTCCATTTATTTGTATCTTCTTCAATTTCTTTTTTTCAGTGACATAATTTTCTGAGAACAGGTCTTCTATCTTCTTGGTTAATTTGATTCCCAGGGATTCTTTTCTTAATTTCTCTTCCTGAAAGTTCATCATTGGTGTATAAAAATGTCCCTGACTTGTAAATATTTATTTTGTAAACTGCTACTTTACTGAATTCATTGATCAGTTCTAACAGGGTTTTTTTTTTTTTGGTGGAATCTTTAGGGTTCTCTATATATAGTACATGTTATTGGCAAATAATGAGAGTTTTACTTCTTGCTTTCCAATTCGGATGCCTTTTATTTCTCTTTCTTGTCTGATTGCTGTGGCTAAGACTTCCAATACAATGTTGAAGAAGAATGGTGAAAATGAGCATCCTTGTCTTGTTCTTTAACTTAAGGAAAACGCTTTTAGCCTTTCCCCATTGAGTATGACGTTAGCTGTAGGTTTGTCATATATGGCCTTTATTATGTTGAGGTATGTTCTCTCTATTCCCACATTGCTGAGAGCTTTTATCACAAATGGATGCTGGATTTTGTCGAACACTTTTCCTACATCTATTGATATGATCATATGGTTTTTATCTTTCTATTTTTTAATGTGGTGTATCACATTAATTGATTTGCAGATATCGAATCAACCTTGCATCCCGGGAATAAATCCAACTCGATCACGGTGTATGATATTTTTAATATATTGCTGGATTCTGTTTGCTAATAATTTGTTGAGGATTTTTGAATCAATGTTCATAAGAGATATCACCCTATCATTTTCTTTTATTGTAATGTCTTTGCCTGGTTTTGGAATCAAGGTAATAGTGACCTCATAAAAGGAATTAGGGAGCCTTCCCTCTTCTTGAATTTTTTGGAATAGTTTGAGAAAGGATAGGTGATAACTTTTCTTTGAATGTTAGAGAAAATTCACCTATGAAGTCATTTGGTCCTGGACTTTTGTTTTTTGGGAAGTTTTTGATTACTGATTTTATTTCATTGGTGATAATCGATCAGTTCAGATTTTCTGTTTCTTCTTGACTCAGTCTTGGGAGATTGCATGTTTCTAGGAATGTGTCCATTTCTTCCAGATTGTCCAATTTGTTGGCATATAATTGCTCGTAGTATTTTTTTATGATTCATTGTATTTCTGTGGAGTCCATGGTTATTTCCCTTCTCTTATTTCTGATTTTATTTATCTGAGTCCTCTTTTTTTCTTGATGAGTCTGGCTAAGGGTCTGTCAGTTTTGTTTATCCTTTCAAAGAACCAGCTTTTGGTTTCATTAATCTTTTGTATTGTTTTTCTAGACTCTATTTCATTTATTTCCGCTCTGATTTTTATTATTTCCTTCCTTCTATTCACTTTGGGCTTCTTTTGCTGTTCTTTTTCTAGTTCTTTTAATTGTAAAGTTAGATTGTTTATTTGAGCTTTTTCTTGTTTCTTGAGGTAGGCCTGTATTGCTACGAATTTCCTTCTTAGGACTGCTTTTGCTGTGTCCCATAAATTTTGAGTCGTTGTGTTTTCATTTTCATTAGTCTCTAGGTATCTTTTGAATTCTTCCTTGATCTCATTAATAACCCATTCATTGTTTAGTAGCATGTTCTTTAGCCTCCATGTGTTTGTGTATTTTCTCGTTTTTTTTTCTCGTAGTCGATATCCAGTTTCATATCATTGTGATCACAGAAGACGGTTGATATGATTTCAATCTTCTTAAATTTATTGAGACTTGATTTATGTCCTAACATGTGGTCTATCCTTGAAAATGTTCCATGTGTACTTGAGAAGAATGTATATTTTGCTGCTTTGGGGTAAAATGCTCTGAAAATATCCATTAAGTTCATCTTCTAGTCTATCTTTTAGGCCTATTGTTTCCTTATTGATTCTTTGCCCAGAAGATCTGTCCATTGGTGTCAATGGGGTGTTAAACTCTCCTACTATGAGTATATTACTATTGATCTCTCTTTTTATGTCAGTCAATAATTTTTTTATGTATGTAGGTGCTCTTTTGTTAGGTGTATGTATGTTTACTAGGGTTATGCCCTCTTGATTTATTGATCCCTTTATTATTATGTAACATCCTTTTTTATCTCTTATTATAGCCTTTGTTTTAAATTCTATTTTATCTGATATAAGTATTGCTACCCTGGCTTTTTTTTTTTCATTTCCTTTTGTGTGAAATATCATTTTCCATCTCTTTATTTTCAGTCTGTGAGTGTCGTTTGATCTGAAGTGGTTCTCTTGTAGGCAGCATATGCATGGGTCTTGTTTTCTTATCCATTCAGTTACCCTATGTCTTTTTATTGGAGCTTTTAATTCATTTACATTTAAAGTGATTACTGATAGGTACATTGTTATTGCCACTTTATTATTCATATTTGATATTTCTTTTTCTTTTTTAACCCTTCTCTTTTTACATAAGACCCTTTAACATTTCTTGTAATGCTGGTTTGTTGGTGATGAATTCTTTAAACTTTTTTCTGTCTGGGAAGCTCTTTATCTCACCTTCCATTTTAATCGAAAGCCTTGCTGGGTAGAGTATCTGTGGTTGTAGATTCTTGTTTTTCATAACTTCGAATATTTCTTGCCATTCCCTTCAGGCTTGCAAAGTTTCCATTGAAAAGTCAGCAGACATTCTTATGGGGGTACCCTTGTAAGTAACCAGCTTCCTTTCTCTTGCTGCTTTTAAGATTCTCTCTTTGTCTTTGACCTTTGGCATTTTAATCATGATATGTTTTGGTGTAGGTCTGTTTGAATTCCACTTGTTTGGCACGCTTTATGCTTCCTGAACTTGTATGTCTACTTCTTTTGCCAGGTTAGGGAAGCTTTCTGTCATTATTTCTTCAAATAGAGTCTCAATCCCTTGCTCTCTCTCTTCCTCTTCAGGTACTGATTCGGATATTTTTATGCTTCATGTTGTCCCAGAGGTCTCTTAAACTATCCTTATTTTTTTTTAATTCTTTTTACTTTTTGTTGTTCTTATTTTTTAATTCTTTTTACTTTTTGTTGTTCTGACTTTTTACTTTTTGTTGGTAGGTGTATTCAGCTACCTTGCCTTCCAATTCACTGATTCGATCTTCTGCTTCATCCAATTTACTGTTGAATCCTTCTATTGTATTCTTCTTTTCAGTTATTATATACTTCATTTCTGTCTAGTTCGTTTTTATGGTTTCTATGTTCTTTATAATGCCTACTATCTCTCTGTTGAGGTTCTCATTGTGCTCATCCATTCTCCTCATAAGTTCGTTGAACATCCTTATAATCGTTATTCTGAACTCTATCTCTAGTAGTTTGCTTTCCTCCAATTCATTTAGCTTAATTTCTGGAGTTTTCTTATGTTTCATTTGTGGCCTGTTTCTTTGTTTTCTCATTTTATTAGCCTCTCTGTTTTCGTTTCTATGTGTCAGGAATATTTGTTTCATCTCTTTGCCTTGGCCAGATTCCCTAATGTGGAAGGGGTCCTGTGTAACCTAGTGGCGTACTCTCTCTTATCCCTTGTGCTGGGAGCTCTGGACATGACCTTTGTGTGGGTTGTGTGTGATCTTCTGTTGTCACCAAGTCTTTATTGTTTTTAGTAGATCAGTGGGTGAGATTAACATTCAGGCTGACTAATTGTGTGAATTGGCTGCACCTTCAGGATAAGAGTTGTTGCGTGGGGTTGACCCTATTGAGTGGGATTTGCCCTAACAAGCTGTGTACTTGTTGCAAGCACCCTTTGTGTGTATCACTACTGGAGCTAGTCAGGCATTGCTCCATTGTGGTCTGGTGCCAGCCTCCAGATGCGCTGGTTTTGTGGCCCCTCAGGAGGGGCTTCCCCATAGGCCAAGGTCAGCCTCTGCTTTTGATTGCTCAGGACTACCCTATGAGAACTACGAAGCAATCCACTAATAGTTGTTGTCTATGCTGGATCTATAAGTATGTGGAAGAGACAACACTGTAGGCTGATCTCGGTCATCCCTCGTCCCTGACCTGTGGCAGTTTAGCAGAGAGACTAGTGCTCCTCAAGGCCTGATACTGCCTATCAGATGCCTGTAAGTCTCTGAAACTGGATAAGCCTCTAGGTGATATGTGTGTTGCGTGGCACAGGGACCCTGGGAGTCTCCTGGGTCTAGTGAGTAAATTTTCCCCTGCCACTGTAATGTCAGTTTACATCCCCTCACTGTCTCTGTGGCTCTCTGTACAAGTTTCCACTCATAACAAGGTCAAATGCTGCCCACCCTGGGCCTAAATGCGCTACCCCAGAACAGGGGCAACTGCTTATCAATGTTCAGTGGGCACTTTGTGTACCAAATGGGGCAGGAGCTCAGGGAGTAAAGGGCCGTCAGGCCAATACAGACTCCTGCAATCTCCTTAAGAGATATCTCAGCTCATAAAGGCAGCAGTGGTCTGTCTACAACTGTTTTCTTCAAAATGCGCTCACTGTGATAGCCAAGGTCTGTTACTTGCACTGCTCAACCCCAGAGCCAAGCAGAGCACAAGAGGCTGCTTGTCGATGGGCTGCAGGCACTTTGTTGCTTGGGTGAAGTGGGATCTCAGGGAGACAAGGTCCATTTGGCCAATATAGCCTCAATTTTGCTGCAACTTCTGTGCCTGGGTGTTCCCACTGTAGACACAGATCTCAGTGAGACTAGCTGCTGTCAGGAGCGTTCTCACAGACCCCTGAGCTCCCCGGACACAATTTTGCAACTCTTGCAAGCAGCAAAGGTCTACCTGCTATTGATTTCTGTGCAGTGCCCACCAGTACCAGCCAAAGTTTGTTGCCTGTGTAGATTAGGAGATCGGGGGTGGGGGGAGGGCAGGGCGGTGGCAGTTCACTGTCAATGGGCCACTTGGGGCAATTTGTGGGTAGAGTGGGGTGGGGTCTCAAAGGGACAATGGCAGTCAGATCAATATAGCCTCAGTCTTGCTGAAATTTGGTAACTGTTGTGAGTTCTTGCAGAAGACTCAGATCACAGTAAGACCAGCTGCTGTCTGGGACTGGCCCACAGGTCCCCGATATCCACCCAAGTTCACGTTGCCAATAGTGATCTGCCTAACCTTACCTCTGAAATGTGACTCACAGCACTGGTTGCTTGCTGGGAATGGAAATATAGCTTACAGCACTGACACTGTTGCTGGGATTGGAAACACCTCACAGTGATGGCCGCCCTACTGTGAATACTTTTGGTTCTAAATCACTCAGAGCAGGGCTTGGCACCCATCCAGCAACAACTTCTCCAGGCGGTCTGTAGGTTGGGTGGAGCGGGGTCTCAGAGAGACAATGGCAGTCAGATCAATTCAGCCTCAGTCTTGCTGCAAATTTGGTAACTTGTGAGTTCCCACAGAAGACCCAGATCACAGCAAGACCAGCTACTGTCGGACTGGCCCACAATCTCCCATATCCGCCCAAGTTCATGTTGGCAGCAGCAATTTGCCTGACCCTATCTCTGAAATGTGGCTCGCAGCACTGGCTGCTGTTGCTGGGATTAGAAATCCACTCTCAGACCAGAGCTTCCTAATGGCCCTGTGGGAGGGGTCTGCACAGTTGAGCTGATGCGGTCTGTAGATTTCCCCCTAGCAGAGCCAGACTAAGGCACAATGGTGGCTGACTTTCCAGTTCTTGTTCAAATGCCAGACAATGGAGACTTTTTCAGAATGAATCCCATGCAATCCTCTGACCCACCGCCAGCGTCCCGGGTGAGAGTCCATGGTCAGAAAGCCTTTGTGTGGATCCTTCAAAGGGACGTCTAGGGTTTCAGTCACCATCCATCTCATCCAAAAGACTGGAATTCCCTCCAGTTTCTACAATCAGAGTTATTGGAATCTCCTCTTCCCTGGGCTGGGATCCTATACTGGAGAGCCCCCAGATGAGACCAGGACCCTCTTCTCCTTCAGAAGAGCCTCTGCAGCCTTGCTCTCCCTTCTGGCGATCCTTCACCATCTACGGATGCGGGATGAATTGTATCCCTCCAAAATTCACATGGGGATTAGCCCCAGTTCCTCTAAATGTGACTGTATATGGTGAGAGGGCCTTTAAAAAGCCGATAGCTGATTAAGTTAAAATGAGGCTATTAGGGTGGGCCCTAATCCAACCTGACTGGTGTCTTTGCAAGAGGAAATTCGGACACACAGAGAAACATCAGAGATGTGAACATAGAGGAAAGACCATGTGAAGACAGAGCTAGAATGTAGCTATCTGCAATCAGAGATACCTCAGAAGGAACTAAACCTGCCTACATCTTCGCCTTGGACTTCTAGCCTCCAGAACTGTGAGAAAATAAGTTTCTGTTGTTTAAGCCACCCAGCCTGGGGTACTTTGTTATAGCTGCCCTAGCAAATTAATATACTGTCTTACTTTTAAAAACATCACTTATGGGCACTTTTTAATATTAATATTTCAATAACACTATCTATATTTTAGATTCAGTATGTGCTGTAGTGATTAAGAATCTGCATTACAAGCGCACTGATACTTGCTATAATTGAGCATTTTGAGAAACACTGCTCTAAGCCAATAGTTTTAAATCTTTAATGCTCTTAAAAATCCTCTGGGCTTATGACTCTGGTTAAAATGAAGAACTTAGGATATTATCCTTAAAGTTTCTGATTAAGTAGGTATGTGAAGAGCACAAAACTATTTTAACAAGTATCTCAGGTGATTCAGATATAAGTGGTCTTTGAATCACAGATTGAAAAACACTTTTCTTTCTTGTCCAATGCATACCAAAGAGGTACATATTCCACAAGGGGAACCCAAGTTGATATATTGAGGTTTGAAAAAAGAATTTTGAATATTTATTTATATTTTACCCAATCCTTTAAAAATCTCAGTTCATGTTTTTATAAATATATTTGATTTATATAGGAATATAAAGATTGTGGAATTAATGGGATTTTATGATCAAAATTATTTTACAGAAAATGATGTACCATCAAAATTATGTAGATTATTGATCAAAAACATATAAATGGAGAACAAATTAATTTCCTGGAAACTTTCTGCCTTGGGAAAATAATCTATTTGAGGATGCTGTTTCTTCACATGAAATAATGAGGTCAACACAATGGAAGTCTTGCTCAGAACAGATCTAGAGCAAGATACTAGCCACAGTTCTCAGTTAGTATTCACCTATTTATAAAGCTAAATAAAATCAATAAGTTGGATTCTGTGGCTTCATATGTCAAGTGCTACTTGTTTAAGATACTAACAATAGCACCTCAGGTTCTAATGTGGGGCTAAGATAGGAAAAGAAAAACAAATATCTCTACTCCTGGGAATGAACATCATCTGTATGCATATCGGCTAATGTTTATACATGCATGAAGTTCTGTCTGAATATAAAATACAGTTTAATAAGTGACTAAATGACCTCAATGTATTTCCATAAATACTTACAGAGCAATTGCAATATCCCAGTCACTGTACTAATAATGCACACAGAAGATTCCTCAAAAGTTTCAATTTGGTCATACCAGGTTATTCTGGAAGTTAGGATAAATGATAAGAAATAAAGTTTAGACATAATAAGAGTCTCTAAATCATTTTTCACATTTAATATACATGGTCAAAGCTACTCATAACATGGGAGAAAGTTAAAAAGAAGAGGGAGAGGTTGGATTAGGGAACATGTGGCAAAATTGAAAGGAAGAAAGGAATATTGAAATTAAACCCATAGTGAAAATAGAATGCTAAGAATCCTGACACTGTTTCTCCAGTAAGCAACTGGAATGCTGGCAATCTTTCTGTTGAGAGGTAAAAGAGTCTTCTCTGGAAATCTGACCAGCCCAGAATGAAAATTCCAACAATATTGATACTGTTGGTTCCCCCAAGAAATGACCTAGTGAAATGATTCTGCAGTAAAGTTTAAAGTTAGCAAACCTAATATCTATATACAGTGATTCTAAATGTCTTTTTTCCCAACATTTCATTTTGAAAATTTTAAAATATATGTCAAAATTGAAAAATGGTATAATAAAATTTGTAAATGGACCACAAAGATTTTATGACTCATATAGCTATTGAAAATTGAACATTGAAATAGGTACAAACTTCTAGTTATAAGATCAATAAATTTGAAGGTTCTGATCAAGATGACAGGGTAGGTAAATGCTATGCATCCTTCCTCCCATGACTGCATTAAAATTGCAACTAAATTATGAAACAGTGAACTTAGATAATGATCCAAAGATTAGCTGAACAGAACTCTTATAACTGGAGATATAAAGAGGAGACCACATCAAGAATGGTACGAGAGACAGAGATGTGAAACAGGCTGATCTCACACTCACGTATGGTACTTGAGCATCGGGAGAGATATCTTGACTATGGAGGCCTCCCAGAGGAAGGAGAAACCCCACATCAGGACTCCCCAGCCAAGGGTTCTAGCACCAGCAAGAGGAGTCCCCACAAAATCTAGCTATAAAAATCAGTGGGGAGAGAGGTCAAGATCACAGACTAGGTAAAAGCAGAGTGTACCTTTTCTTAGGACCACATCAAAATGACAACCAAATTATAAAACAGTCAACATAGAGAACCACCTGAAGTCTAGCTGATCATAACAAATACATCTATATACAAGTATATAAAGAAAAAAAAAACACAACAAGACTGGTAGGAGGGGTGGAGACACGAGGCAGGCTGTTCCTGCACCCACGCATGGTGGTTAAGCACTGAAGGGAAAGAGAGGCTGCAGAGACCTCCTTGAAGAAGATAGGGGTCCTAGCTCTACAAATTAGCTCTCCAGCCCAGAGTTCCAGCTCCAGGAAGAGTATTTCCCACAAAATCTGACTAAAAATCAGTTGGGATTCTGGCCATCTGAGTGAAATGGAAGGAACATGAAAACCCGGATGTTTCCCTTAAATGGCCAGCGCACAGACTCACTCACTCACAGACCACGATCTGGGCACTGGCGGAGAGTCAGCTGTTCAAGAAGCACAAGAGACATTGGGGGAAAGATCAAGCTATGTGGCACAGGGGCAAGGACGGGGGAGACCACCATTATTCTTACTTTGTGGATCCCCCTCTTGGGCAATCTACAGAAGGGCACCACATTGCCTGTGTTGAACCCTCCCACCACATGGCCAATTCTGAAGCTGCATTGGCCCCGTGAAATTGAACCACCCCACCCACCCACAAGTTGCCCACTGCAGACCCATTGTTGGGCAACCACTCCTGCCCTTCCCCTTTCTGGGGATACTCATTCCACACAAAAACAGACCTCAGTTCGCACAGTGCACATATTTTGGGGGAGACATTTGGTGGCAGACCACTGCTAGCAGCATGAGCTACAGTATCTCTTGGGTGGATCACAGGGGTCTGCAGGCCAACACAGAAAGCAGCTGACCTCACTGTGATCTACGACTTTTGTGACAGCCCGCAAACTGCGTACTAGCAGCAATTCTGATGCTGTATTGGCCTAACAGGAACGATTCGCTCCACTTCATGTCTCACTGAGACCCAGCCCCAGGTAATCCACAAATTACCCATGGCAAGGCTGTTCCCAGGCAACCAGCACCAATCATTGCTTTTCTTTACCATGAATTCAACAGCAAATAACAGCACTCAAACTGTGTGGACCAGGGGCAGCCTGTACATCTAGGGAGAGACTTTCAGTGGAAGGTCTCAAACCCCACCTCTGTTTCTTGAACAGATCTTGGGTGTCTGCAGGCCCAAGGTTGGCAGCGACTAGCCTTACTGAGATCTGAGATTTTTACAAAAAGCAACAGAGACAGCACTGGCACAAAAACTAACACTTCAGTGGTTGGGGGAAATCTGCTCACTATAGCACGACGACTTCCTGGGTCTCCACACAGACCAACTTATGTACCACCCAAAGGCTCTTTCAGTTATGGAGTTTTTACAGGCAATTGACAGGCAGTCTCAGTCCTTGAGGTACACTGAACCTTTTGTTAACCTACACTAAGCTCGATAGTGGGGGTAACCAGATCGCGGCTTGCAGCTTTGTCTCTCCCACTCGTCTTTAGATCCAGCATAGGCAGTAACCAATGTGGATTGGTTTCTAGCTCCCACCAGGTAGCCTAAGCATTCAAAAGCAGCAGAGATCGTGTTGGAATATCTATTAAGAAAAAAAAAGGCATTATTAAGACTTTATGTAAAGCAGGGATCCAAAAGTCTTCATCACCACCTGCTGGACACCAAAACACCTACTTTGCAACAGGCTAAAGAGAGACCTTTATATAATAAATCTTCTTTCTGGAAAAAAAAAGCAGAATACACTTCCATTAATGCCCAGGTGGAGAAATAGTCCATAAAACACCATGAACAACCAAGGTGACAAGGCAGCTCAGAAAGAAAGAGAGGATGTGGTTCCATAGTGTAGCAGTTAGCACATCTGCTTTACACGCAGAAGATCCTGGATTCATGCCCCAGTGGAGGCATGGTCCATGGTCTACGGCCATGCCACCCTGAACAAGCCCAATGTCAGATCTCTGAAGCTAAGCAGGGTTAGTAGTTTGATGGGAGATGACCTAGGAAGACCAGGTGCTGTAGGCATAAATAATAATAAAAAAGAAAGAAAAAAAGAAAGAAAAAATCTCCAGAAAATAGGTTTACAGACATAAAAATATGCAACTTAAATGACAGGGAATTCAAGATGGTACTTTTGAAAAAAAAATAATGTGATCCAAAACAATTCATATCAACAGTTTCAGGAACTGAAAAAAAACGAAAACAAAAACAAAAACAAAACAAACTAGACAACCAGAAGAAGTTCTTTAGCAAGGAGATTGAAGATATGAAGAAAAGGAAACCCTCGTGCACTGTTGGTGGGATTGCAAAATGGTACAGTTGCTATGGAAAACAGTCTAGAGGTTCCTCAAAAAATTAAAAATAGGACCACTTTTTGACCCATTGGTTGCATTTCCGGGTATTTATCCAAAGAAATCCAAAACACTAATTTGTAAAGATCTAAGCACCCCTGTGTTCATGGTAGAGAGGTGGTTGGGGGGCTGGGTGAAAAAGAGGATGGGATTAAAAAGTACAAATTGGTAGTTACAAAATAGCCCCGAAGATGTAAAGTACAGCATAGGGATTATAGTCAACAATATTGTAATAATTATGTATATATAGTTCCAGATGGGTACTAGACTAATTGAGAGGATCACTCTATAAATTATATAGATATCTAAACACTATGCTATACACCTGAAACTAATAAAACAATATTGAATGTCAATTCTAATTGAAAAATACAAATTAAAAATAAAGAAAACATTTTTTTTAAAGATAAATAAGTTTTGGAAATGCAATATACAGCATGGTGACTAGAGTTAACAATACTTGTATTGCATATTTGAAAATTTCTAAGAGAATAGATATTAAATATTCTCATTACAAAAAAAATAATTTTAACTATGCAAGGTGATGGTTGTTAATTAAGCATATTGTGGTAATCATTGTACAATATAAACAAAAATCAAATCATTATGCTGTACATCTTGAAAGTATAAAATGTTTTATGTCTTAATAAAAGTGGAAAAATAAACAAATAAAAAATAAAATATGTGACTTTTGCGGAAACATGGCAGAATGAGAGATGTCACCAGATCTCTCCCCTTGAAACAACAATAAGCTGAACATCTAAAACTCAACAAAAAACACCCAAACTGCACACCAGCACATCTGAGCGTGAGATCTGCGCATAAGAGCTACCACAGGTCAGAAATGCAGGTGTCAGACAGTGAACTCGAGGAAATAAAAAGCTGCCTCTCCCACCCTCCCAAGTTCCCTACAAGAGGAGAGGGAGAGGTGAAGGTGCGGGGACTTCCCCGAACAGCCATGCTTCGGACTGTTGTAACTACCCACGGCAGGCGGCAGGACCCAGTCATCAGGGCAGAGAAGCGGGACGGGACTACAGAGAAACAACAGTGGATTTTTACCTGACCGGGTTGCAAAACTCAGGCTGAGCCGCAGTCCTCAACTCCCAACCCAGAGGTCCTCTCCCACCATACCCTCTGAGACCGATCACTGCAGATCCCCAAGGGAATCTGAGCAAACGCTGACGAGACAGTCACTGACACTGATAGGGACTGAAATTGAGGGTAGCGAGCATGCTTAAATATCTACAAGAAAAAAAAAAATTTAAGGCCTTTTTGAGGCTTTATATAAAGCAGGGATCCCAGAGGCATAGGCACCACCTAATGGAAACCAAAAGAAAAGCACCTTCTTTGCAACAAGCTAAAGAGAAACCTTTCTGGAAAAACAGCAGAATATACTTCCATTAATGCCTAGGCAGAGAAATAGTCCATAAAACATCATGAAAAAATAAGGTGACAAGGCATCTCAGAAAGAAAGAGAAAAATCTCCAGAAAATAAGCTTACAGACATAGAAATATGCAACTTAAATGACAGAGAATTCAGGATGGTACTTATGAAAAAACTCAGTGATATCCAAAACAACTCAAATCAACAATTTTACGAATTGATAAAATAACTAGATGAGCAGAGCAAGGATATTGAAACCCTCAAAAAGAACAGAATAGACCTTCTGGAGATTAAAAAAACACACCGCAAGAGTTCAAAAATGAAATAGCAAGTTTGGGAAATAGAGTTGACCAAATGGAAGAAAGGATCAGCGATATCGAAGACAGAAATCTAGAAATAAATCAGAAGGGAAAAGAGAGAAAACAAAGAATGAAAAATAATGAAAGAGAAATACAAGAACTAGTTGATACCATCAAGAGAGGAAACATAAGAATAATGGGCATTATCAAAGGTGAAGAAAAGGAGCAGGGACAAGAAAGTGTTTTCAGACAAATAGTGGACAAGAATTTTCCAAATCTAAGACATGAGCTGGAGCTTGGAATTCAAGAAGTCAACAGAACATCCAATTATCTCAACCCAAAAAAGCCTTTACGGAGACACATTGTATTAAAGTTATCAAAAATCAACGACAAAGATAGAATTCTCAAGGCAGCCAGGGAGAAGAAAATGGTAACTTATAAAGGAAAACCCATTAGATTATCCTCATACTTCTCAGCACAAACCTTACAAGCCAGAAAGGAATGGAAAATATTTAAACTATTAAGTGAAAGGAACTACCAGCCTAGAATAATGTATCCAAATAAGCTCTCCTTTAGATATGAAGGAGAAATGAAAACCTTTCCAGAAATACAAAAATTGAGGGAATTCTCCACTACAAGGCTTGCACTACAGGAAATACTGAAAGAGGTCAGCTCACCTAAGACAAAATAACAACAACGAAAATATATAATTAGGAGTAAAGTAACTATCAGGTAAATAGAAGCAGAGGAGTGTAACTCTTACTAAGAACAGAGCATTACAAGCTTAAATAATAAGAGAATTGTTATAACAAGATCGTAATGAACATTCAGCATAGAGACAAACTGAGAAAACAATTACCAAAAAGGGAAGCATTCAAAGGTCCAGATTCACAAAAGGGCATGGAGATAAGGCACGCACAGAAGAAAATGAACAACTCTCTTTATATAACTATCTTTTACATATTCGTAATGGTAACCACACACTAAAGATTCAGAACTGAAGTATATAACAAAAAAAAAAAAA
>NW_011889675.1:30566-34018 GCF_000151845.1 Pteropus vampyrus
AGATATTAGGGGAAAAAAAAAAAAAAAAACCAAGAAGAATCAGAGGCAAAATCCACAAAAGCCAACCAAAATAAATAGAACAGAAACACAAGGACAAGGAAGAAATGGAAACACCGAGCTACCAGGAAACAAAGGATAAAATGGCTATAAGAAGACTTCATGTTTCAATAATCACCCTAAATGTAAATGGACTGAACTCACAAACATAAAGGGACGGAGTTGTACATTGGATCAAAAAACAAAACTCAACCATATGCTGCCTCCAGGAGACACATCTCAGCTCCAGAGACAAATATAGACTCAAAGTGAAAGGGTGGAAAATGATATTTCAAGAAAATGACATTCAGAGTAAAGCAGGAGTAGCAGTACTAACATCAGATGAAATAGACTTCAAAATAAAAATGTTAAAGATACTGAGGGATATTTCATATGATAAAGGAAATCATCCACCAAGATGGAATAACACTTCTTAATATCTATGATTCTCATCAGGAAACCCTGAAATATGTGAAGTAATTAATAACAGAACTAAAGGGAAACACAGAATAAAACACTATCATAGTAGGTGACCTACATACCTCACCATCGAATATGGACATATCATCCAAACAGAAAATCAATAATAAAAAAAAATCCTTAAAAGAAACATTACTCCAACTGGAAATAATTGACATTTATCAAGGCTTTCATCCAAAAACAGCTGCTTATACATTCTTCTTTAGTGCCCATGAAACATTCTCAAGAATCAACCACATACTGGAACACGGAGATAGCCTCAACAAATATAAGAGGGTTGAAATCATACCAAACATATTCTCTGATCATAATGCACTGAAACTAGAGATCAACTCAAAAAGAAATCGGGAAGAACCACAAATACATGGAGATTAAACAACATACTACTGAAGAATAACTAGGTCAGAGAAGAAATAAAAAGAGCAATCAAGATGTACATAGAAATGAATAATGATAGTACAACATATCAAAGCTTTTGAGACATGGCAATAGTGGTCATAAGAGGAAAGTTCATATTATTACAGGCTTACCTCCAAAAACAAGATTGATCCCAAAAAAACCAACCTAACACTTCATCTTAGAAAACTAGAAAAGGAAGAACAAATGAAGCCTAAAATCAACAGAAGGAAAGAAATCATCAAAATTAGAGCAGAAATAAATGAAATCGAAAATAAAACAAAACAATAGAAAAAATAAACACAACAAAGAGCTAGTTCTCGGAGAAGGTTAATAAAACTGAAAAACCCCTCACTAGACTCACTAAAGAAAAAAGAGAAAGGACACAAATAAATAAAATCAGGGAGGAAAGAGGAGAAATTACAACTCACATCACAGAAACACAAAGGATCATACAAGAATACTATGGAAAAGTATATTACACCAAATTTAATAACCTAGAAGAAATGGACCAATACTTAGAAAAATACAGTATTCCTAGACTGAATCAAAAAGAACTGGGAAATCTAAATAGACTGATCAGCAATATGGAAATTGAAACAATCATCAAAAACTTTCCAAAAAGTAAAAGTCCAGGACCAGATGGCTTCACAGATGAATTCTACCTAGCATTCAAAGATCTAATACCTATTCTCCTCAAACTCTTCCAAAAAATGCAAGAGGAAAAAATACTTCCCAACTCATTTTATGAGGCCAATATTACTCTGATACCAAAACCTGGTAAAGATAACACACAAAAAGACAACTACAGACCAATATCTCTCATGAACACAGATGCAAAAATCCTAAATAAGACACTAGCAAACCGAGTACAGCAACATATTAAAAAGATTATACACCATGATCAAGTGGGCTTCATCCCAAGGACACAAGGTGAAGCCAATTGGACCTGGACTTTTACTTTTTAGAAGGTTTTTGATGATCGTTTCAATTTCCATTTTGCTGATCAGTCTATTTATATTTTCCAATTCTTGTTTCAGGCTGGGAAGGTTGGATTTTTCTTAGTACTGGTCCATTTCGTCTAGGTTATTAAATTTGGTGTTATATACTTTTTCATAGTATTCTTGTATGATCCTTTGTATTTCTGCTATGTCAGTTGTAATTTCCCTGCTTTCATCCCTGATTTTGTTTATTTGTGTCCTTAGCCTTTTTTCTTTAGTGAGTCTAGCCAGGGATTTGTCGATTTTACTTTCTCAAAGAACCAGCTCTTTGTTGCATTTATTTTTTCTATTGTTTTTCTGTTTTCAATTTCATTTATTTCTGCTCTAATTTTGATGATTTCTTTCCTTCTGCTGACTTTAGGCTTCATTAGTTCTTTTTCTAGGTTTTTTGTTTGTTTGTTTGTTTTAAGATGAAGCATTAGGTTGTTTATTTAGGCTCATTCTTATTTTTGGATATAGGCCTGTAATAATATGAAATTTCCTCTTATGACCACTATTGCTGTTTCCCAAAAGTTTTGATATGTTGTACTATCATTATCATTCATTTCTATGTATCTCTTGATCTCTCTTTTTATTTCTTCTGTGACACAGTCATTCTTCAGTAGCATGTTGTTTAGTCTTCATGTATTTGTGGCTTATCCTGATTTCTTTTTGCAGTTGATCTCTAGTTTCAAAGCATTATGATCAGAGAATATGGTTGGTATGATTTCAACCCTCTTATATTTGTTGAAGCTGTCTCTGTGTTCCAGGATGTGGTCAATCCTTGTGAATGTTGCATGTGCTAGAAAAGAATGTATAAGCAGTTGTTTTGGGATGGAAGTCTCTGTAAATGCCAATTACATACAGTTGGTCTAATGTGTCATTTAACAATATTTTTTCCTTATTGGTTTTCTGTTTGGATGATCTGTCCATATCTGACAGTGGGGTATGTAGGTCCCCTACTACGATAGTGTTTTGGTCTGTTTCTCTCTTTTCTTCAGTTTGTGATTCCTTTACATATTTCGGGGTTCCAAGATTGGGAGCATAGATACTAATAACTTTTATGTCTTCTTGGTGCATGATTCCCTTTATCATTATGAAGTATCCCTCAGTATCTTTCTCTACCTTTTTTATTTTGAATTCTATTTCATCTGATATTGGTACTCCCACTTTTCTCCGAATGCCATTTGCTTGAAATATAATTTTCAACCCTTCCACTTTCAGTCAATATTTGTCATTGGAGCTGAGATGTGTCTCCTGGAAGCAGCATATTGTTGGGCTTTGTTTTTTGATCCATTATGCAACTTAGTGCCTTTTTATTGGTGAATTTTATCCATTTACATTTAGGGTGATTATTGAAATATGAGGTCTTCTTATAGCCATTGTATCTTTTGCTTTCTGATAGCTCGGTGTTTCTATTGCTTCCTTGTCCTTGTGTTTCAGTTTTATTTATTTTGTTTGGCTTTTGTGGCTTTTCTCTCTGGTTTTTCTTTTTATATGTTATATACTTCAGTTCTGAAACTTTGGTGTGTGGTTATCATGACACATATGTAAAGGATA
>NW_011889675.1:34068-164476 GCF_000151845.1 Pteropus vampyrus
GGATTTTCCTTTTGGTCCTTCTTGTTTTATGTTCTATACTTCAGTTCTGAATCTTTGGTGTGTGGTTACCATTACAAATATGTAAAATATAGTTATATATACAATATGTATGTGTATACACACACACACACACACACACACACACACACACACACACACACACATATACATACAGTCATCCATTTTCTTCTGCATGTGCCTTTTTTCCATTCCTCTTTGTAAATTTGAATCTTTGACTCCTCTCCTTTCTGTCATTGTTATCTCATATTTTCCCTAAGTATGCTGAACGTTCATTGCTATCTCGCTATAGCAATTCTCTTATTATTTAAGCTTATAATGCCCTGTTATTAGTAAGGGTTGCACTCTTTTGTTTCTATTTGCCGGATAATCGCTTTACTCCTAATTATGGTTTTTTTTTTTCATTTTGTTTTAGGTGAGCTGACATTTTTCAGTATTTCCTGTAGTGCAAGCCTCATAGTGAAGAATTCCCTCAATTTTTGCATGTCTGGAAAGGTCTTTATTTCTCCTTCATATCTAAGGAGATCTTATTTGGATATATTATTCTAGGTTAGCAGTTCCTTTCATTTAATAGTTTAAATATTTGATTCCATTACTTTCTGGCTTGTAAGGTTTGCGCTGAGAAGTATGAGGATAATCTAATGGACTTTCCTTCAAAGTTACCGTTTTTTTTCTCCCTGGCTGCCTTGAGAATTCTGTCTTTGTCGTTGATTTTTGATAACTTTAATACAATGTGTCTTCGTAAAAGTCTTTTTGGGTTGAGATAATTGGATGTTCTGTTGACTTCTTGAATTCCAAGCTCCACCTCATTCCTTAGATTTGGGAAATTCTTGTCCACTATTTGTTTGAAAATGTTTTCTGGTCCCTGCTCTTTTTCCTCGTCTTCGATAATGCCCATTATTCTTATGTTTCCTCTCCTGATGGTATCAGCTAGTTCTTGAATTTCTCTTTCATTATTTTTCATTCTTCAGTTTTTCTCTTTTTCCTTCTGATTTATTTCTAGATTTCTGTCTTCGATATCACCGATCATTTCCTCCATTTGGTCGACTCTATTTCCTAAGCTTGCTATTTCATTTTTCAACTCTTGCAGTGCATTCTTTTTATCTCTAGAAGTTTTGTTTGATTCTTTTGGAGGGCTTCAATCTCCTTGCTAAAGAATTCATTCTGCTCATCTGGTTGTTTTTTTTTTCAATTTTTGAAATTGTTGATATGAATCGTTTCTGAATTCACTGAGTTTTTTTCATAAGTACCATCCTGAATTCTCTGTCATTTAGATTGCATATTTCTGTGCCCATAAGCTTATTTTTCTGGAGATTTTTCTCTTTCTTTCAGAGATGCCTTGTCACCTTGTTTGTTCATGGTGTTCAATGGACTATTTATTCGCCTGGGCATGTATTCTGCTTTTTTTCCAGAAAGAAGATTTATTATATAAATGTCTCTGTTTAGCCTGCTGCAAAGAAGGTGCTTTTCTTTTGGTTTGCAGTAGGTGGCATCTAAGCCTCTTGGATCCCTGCTTTATATAAAGCCTTAATAATGCCTTTATATGTTTTTAGTTTTTCTAGATATTTAATCACACTCGCTACCCTCAGTCTCAGTCCCAGTGTCAGGGTTCAGTAGCGTTTGCTCAAATTCCCCTGGGGCTCCACGGTATTAGGTTTCATAGGGTATAAGGGGCAGAGTCCTGTGTGTTTGGAGTTGGGAACTGCAGTTCAGCCTCAGTTTTGCACCTGCAGCTGGTAAAAATCAGCTGTTGTTTTTCTGCCATCCTGCTTCTCTACCCCCTGCTCTGATGACTGGGCTCTGCTGTTGGTTGCATGGAACTCACAAACTCTTTCAAGCCAGGCTGTTCAGAGAACTCACCACAGCTTCTCCCTTCCTCCTCCTCCTCCTCCTACAGGGAGCTCTGGTGGCTGGGAGAAGCAGCTTCTTTATTTCTCCCAGACCACCACCGGACACCCAAAGTTCTGACCTGTGGTAGCTCTTATGCGCATATCCCACGCTCAGATATGTTGGTTTGCAATTTGGGTATTTTTTGTTCAGTTTTAGAGATTCAGCTTATTATTATTTCAAGGGGAGAGGTCTGGGGACATCTCTCACCCCGCCATGTTTCCTTTCCGATCCATCACTCCCCTGTATTCTTAAAGGTGAAGGATGATTTGAGGATGCTGGATGCTCGGGAGGCTCTATGTTAAATTTTCAGAGTCTATCCTCTAGAATTGTCCAAGATGAAATTAGTCCTGCTTCTTCACTTGCAAGTGCTTTCGGACTGTCAGATACCAGCCACGTGCCCTTGCAGGAAAATCACCATGCAAGGAGGGCAGTGGTAAAGCAGCTGGTGGCTTCAGGACAAGGTATGAAGATGACGTTCTCCATTACTGACCATTTTGTGTTAAATAAATATTTTCTCTAGTGTTATTTAATTCCCTTGCAGTTTTTTAAAAATATAATTTATTTGAGTTTTTTCTTAATGGTATTTCTGGGGATTACAATTAATAAGATTTTTAAAAGGTTTTTATTAAAATGTAGCTAACATACAATATTGTATTCATTTCAGGTGTACACCATAGTTATTCAACATTTATATACTTAAAAAAGTGATCACAACGATAAGTCCAAAAACCATCTGACACCATACAACACTATAACAATATTATTGATCATATTCCCTATGTTCTATACCACATCATCATCACTTATTTGTTTTATACATGGAAATTTGAATCTTTTATTCTCTTTTTCCTTCTTTCCCTTTTTTCAAAAATTTTTAATTACAGCTGACATTCAATATTATTTTATATTGGTTTCAGGTGTACAGTGTAGTTACTAGACATTTATATATTTATAAAGCAATCCCTTTGACTAGTCTAGTACCTATCTGGTGATTACAATTAACATCTTAATTTACAACTATTTAATTCAGATTAATATCACCTTAATTTCAATAGTATACAAATATTGCTCCTTTATGATTTCATTTCTTCTCTTTCCTTTGTGTTGTCATTGTCATACAAACTACATCTATATAAATGTTATACCCCTAAACACAGTTTTTAAAACATTATTGCTTTATATAGTTGTCTTTTAAGTAAAATAGGAGAAAAAAGTGACAAACAAAATACACATTTATACTGTCTTTTATATTAACCAATGTGATTACCTTTACTGGTCTATTTCTTCGTGTGGATTGGACTTACTGTTTAGTGTTTTCTAATTTCAGCCTGAAAGACTCCATTTATTATTTCCTTAGGATAGGTATGTAAAGGACTCTCTCTCTCTCTTGGTTTTACTTTATGTGGGAATGTCTTAATTTCTACTTCATTTTTAAAAGTCAGTCTTGCCAGATTTATCAATGTTAGTTAACAGTTTCTTCTTTCAACACTCTGATTATGTCATCTGAATTTCTGCTAGCCTCCATTTATGAAAACAAATTAACCGTTAATTGTGTTGAGGACCCTTGTATGTAATGAATGACTTCTCTCTTGACACTTTCAAGATTCACCATCTTTGATTTTCAATAGTTTCGTTATGACATGTTTACATGTAAATCTTTGAGTTTATTTTCTTTGGGTTCATTAAGCTTCTTGGATGTGTGCATATGTATATTCCAACAAATTTGGGGATTATTCAACCATTATTCAAGTATTCTTTCTTCTCTCTTTTCTCTCTCCTTGTCTTCTGGAGCTCTCATTATGTGTATGTTGATATGCTTCATTATGTCACACAGATCTCTAAGGCTGTTCTTCATTCAGTTCCACAGACTCAGTAATCTCAATTGACCTATCTCAAGTTCATTGATACTTTCTTCCATCTCACCAAAGCTGTGGCGATCCCCTCAAATCTGATGTTGATCTCCTCTAGTAATTTTTTAATTTCAGTTATTGTACTTTTGAATTCCAAAATTTCTATTTAGTTTTTCTCGGGGGTATATTTTTTTATTAATATTCTCTATTTGGTGAGACACTGTTCTCATACTTTACTGTAGTTCTTTAGATATGATTTCCTTCAGTTCTTTGATCATATTTTAAAAACTAATTTAAAGTCTTTGTCTAGTAAATTTAATGTCTAGTTTTCCTCCAGGACAATTTCTATTCAATGTTTTTCATATCATGTATGTGGGCCATATTTTCTTATTTCTATACATGTCATATTTTTATTGTTGTAGCTGAAAACTAGACATTTTGAATAATATAAGGTATCACATCCAGGAATCAGATTCTCCCTTCTCCACAGTACTTGTTATCGTTGTTCTTATTATTCTTATTTTCTTGAACCAATTCTGTAAAATCTGTATTATTTTTCATCTGTGGCCACTATTGTCTCTTTTTAGCTAACTTAGCAGTCAGCCAAGAATTTGACAGAGGTTTCCTTAAATTTCTGGAGCTAATAAAAAAAGATACAACATAATTATAAAAAGCAATTAATGCAAAATAAAATGAAAAACAAAGAGAAAGGCAAATGGAAAGCAAAGAACAAGATGGCAGAATTAAACCAACATAATAACAATTCCATAAGTTTAAATCAATTGGATAAAAACGACCCAACTATATGCTGTCTGTGAGAAAATCATTTTAAATTTAAAAATACATAAAGCCTGTGAAATGGAAAAAATATAATATAAAAAGAGTAATCATAATAAACCTAGAAAGACTATATTAATATCAGACAAAGGAAATGTCAAAACAAGGAATACTACCAGACATAAAGAGGGATATTTTTATAGTGATAAAGGTGTCAATTTATCAAGAAGACACAAAATTAAATGTATATGCAATTACAGCAGAGCTTCAAAACACAAGAAGCAAAAACAGACAGAATGAAAAAAAAACTAATATGTGACTATCTTTGAAGATTAAAATAATTTTCTCCCTGTGATTGATATAATAAAGTAGACCAAACATAAATAGGTGTGAAGAGTATTAACAATACTAACCAAATTGCCTTAAATGACATTTATAGAACCTTCAGACAACCACAGCAACATACATTATTTTCCAGTACACATGGAACTTTCAATAATATAGGCCACATGCTCAGTCATAAAATGAGTCCCAATACAGTTTTTAAAAAAGAAATTATTGCAGAATATATTGAATATATTCTCTGACCATCAAAGAACTTAATTTGAAATCGATAATAAAAGAATATCTTGAAGAAAATCCCCCCAAATATTTGGAGCTTAAACAACACTTTGATTATGAAATTTTCAAATTTACTTTTTACCAAGCAAATTGGGAAAAAAAATTAGTGTAAGGCAATATTCACAAAGATTTATGAACAAATGACATTCTTCATAGTCTAATTTATAACAATAAATGTTTTCCAACAACTTAATTGTCAACAATATATTAAAATTATGGAATATAAAATATAACAAAACCATACTCTTTTTAAAAGATTTTTATTAAAATACAGCTAACATACAATATTGTATTAGTTTCAGGTATACAGAATAGTTATTCAAGATTTATATACTTACAGAAATGATCACCATAAGTTCAAAAACCATCCGACACCATACAACACTATTACAATATTATTGACTGTATTCTCTATGCTGTACAGCACATCCCCATGACTTATTTGTTTTATACCTGGAAGTTTGAACCTCTTATTCCCCTTCACCTTCTCCCCGACTTTTTTGATTTTTCAATTACTTTTGACATTCAATATTATTTTATATTAGTTTCAGGTATACAGCATAGTAGTTAGACATTTACATAATTTTGAAGTAATCCCTGTGACTAGTCTAGTACCTACCTGGCATCATAGTTATTACCATATTATTGACTATATTCCCTATGCTTTACTTTACTTCCCCATGGCTATTTCATAATTACCAATTTGTACTTCTTATTCTCTTTACCTTTTTCACACTGTTCCCAAAATCTACTCCCATCTGAAAACCATCAGCTGGTTCTCTGCATTTATGAGTCTGCTTCTGTTCTGTTTGTTTATTTTGTTCTTTAGATTCCCCATATATGTGAGATCATATGGTATTTGTTTTTCTTTGTCTGACTTCTTTCACTAAGCATAATACCTCCAGGTCCAAATGGATCCATTCTCTTAACAGACTTTTATTTATAGAAGGAAATGCTTAAAATGTTTCAACACAGCATAGAAAATGATATAAATATGATTTAAATTTTTTCAAAGTTTATATATACAGAAGAGATGAGAATACATCAAAATGTCTAATGGTAGTTGGAATCTTGGGAAATGTTAATGTAATGCTTATCTCGTTCCATATTTATAAATTATAATATTTGTTTTTAACAGGAGGCTTTATTTAGTAATCAGAGAAGACATCAAAGATTTTTAAAAGAAATTAACTTCAATTTATACGATAGGGATAAAGTGAAACAAATATTCAATTAGGAAATAGTTAAATTATCACACATTCATAAAAGACACTATTTTGCAGCCACTGACAATTGTTTATGAGAAGTTTTAATGGCCAAGAAATATCTTAGAGTGAAAAACTAATATATAAAATTCTATAGAATGATCAAATATACTAAAAATAGAAAAAAAGAGTAGCAGCAAACAGGGTAGTGGATTACTAGTGATTTTTAGTTACTTTATATTTTTTCTATTTTCTAAATTTCTGATAATATTTTACTATCAGAAAAAAACTGAAAATGAAAAAACATATTTTTAACATGCTATTATAAGTCTGACGCAAAACAAGGCCATGGAAACATGCCAACCTCTGAATACTGAATTACTCTTTCTTGTTTCTCCAACAATGGTGCTCTGAAGCATAAGAGAAAACATGAAATAAAAGGCAGTTTTTATATGTTAGTTTACCTCTGTTAGTATTTTTAATATTCCCCTGGCTTTGATAGATAATACAAAATATAGACATACTTGGGAAGGGAAAGAAGTAGAAGACAAAACATATTTTTATCTCCCTGTGTTAAATATATTTTATTTCAATGTAAGCTCAAGACCTTTTAGAAAATGTTTGTGATATTCCTGGAACACATTAGATATTTCGTAAAGCTACTACATAAACCCATAAATTCGCATTTCATAGGATTTTGGTGCCAAAATTACTAATAGTTGTTCAAAATTAGCCAAGAAAATGGTGGCTTTATCACATGCTCATAATTGCAAAAGCTTAAGGACTTTCTTTAAACTCTTTTGTTGATGAGCATTTAGAAAATGAGTGATAATTTCAGTGGTAAAAAGCAAGTTTGGTCTTTCTTAGGTAAAAACAAATTCTTTAAAATCAAATCTACTACAAAGTTATTGTCAGGCAGTTGAGACTAAAGATATTACTGATTTAACTGTGTCTTTTACTGGTAAAGACTACTGGCAGAGCCTGATAACAAATCAAATAAATGAAATCAAAAAGTTCCTAACCTTAGGAAATGACAACCAACCTAAAAAAAGAAAAGCTAAAGAGATGTTGGAAAAAACAACAGATTAAAATAATGCGTTCAATGATGAACTGAAATATTGATGTGGTTTTGACTAGTGCAAAATGACTGTTACATCTAAAACTTTACAGATACAGTCGTTTTTCCAACTTTTTCTAATGTGATGAAATTATATTATTATTATGTTTTTGCTCAGCAAGTGCTTCATTTAATATAGCTAAGACTTTGCTATTGCATCCAATTCCCCTTAAAATTGTCTTTCTTCCTATAACCTTTCATCAAAGCTCTTATTGCACCTTCAAATCCCTTCCTTACAGAACACAACTTACATATTATACAAGATAGACACAGTGACACTTTAATTTGTTGCTTTGTATCCTCTGAAGATTATGACTTCTTTAAGTTTCTTTTGAATTTGAGATAATAAATGTTCAGTCTGTAGTCATTTCAGCTTATAATGTTTTACTATTAGATATTTTTCCCAAAAAGAACAAAATTGGTAGCATAAAAATTCAGGTATCAGGCTCAAAAATTTGTTTTTCACTTTTTTCAAGTTTTGTTTCCAGGCATTACGTGTGTCATATAGATTTTGCCATTGCTGTTTTCCAAATGTCCAATGTGCACTATGACTGAAAACTACTTTTCTCTGGGTCTGATCAATTTTACAGTAGACCTTTTTTGTTTCACTGCATAACAAACACTTTAACATTAACAGCTCCAATCTGAAGTTCTTGTTGCATCGTATCAAAAGAAATTTATTTTCCACTGCCATTTCCATAAAAGTAAGTAGTCTCATTTTTCCCATATTCTGTTCATGTAATAGTCCAAGTGAATCTAATAATAAAGTCTTTGTTATTCTGATAAAACTAGACATATGATGCCAATATAGCACTCACAAAAATGTTTAAAAGATCATAAATAAGCTCATCTTCCAAATCTTGACTGGTTTTAAAGCAAGAAGATGGTAAAAAAGAAAAGAAATGCACTTGGATCTTTCCATGCTGGTACAATATACCTGTGGGCTTCAATGAGAGCCTGGGAAGCATTGTCCTCCATATAACTTCCTAGCAATTTGACCATGACTTTTGAAGTGGCATCCCTTTTCTTACAATCCACATGTACCTCATAAAGTAGCCTTAAACAGTGTGGGTTTTTTTTCCAGTGGTAAGGTTCCAGTCAGAAATCTATTTTCTAACTCGATCTAGATTAATTGGAGTATACTGTATGGCCTCACAAGATGTTGCCACTTTAATGAGGCTGCAATACACAGTATATCTTACAATAGTATTCTTATCCAGCCCATAGAAAAGGTTGCTTAGCAAATGCAATCTCAGAGATCGATGTTCACCTTCCCAAAATTTGACCAGCTTTTCACAGAGGGTTTCAGAGTTTCTTGATTATCTGATTCCAAGATTAGTAGAAGGAATACCATACTGTTCATCACACTTTCTATATCTTTATTGTCTTCCTTCAAACATTCATCACAAGCTTCAATAATTTGAGCTAAATTTACATGAAGTCCACCTTCTGAGTTCTCTTCTGAAATTTCAACTCCTGTAGATTTTAGATAAGCTCAAAGCTCAGCAGCCTTATCTTCCTCACTGATAACAACGAAGACCCGTATGCTGGTGGTGATGGCGAAGGCAGGGGCGCAGTGATCGCTCCACTCACAAATCACACAGACTAGAAAAGTCCAAATCCATTTTTAAACAAATATATTTAATATCATAAAAGCATTTGAATAATATAATTAAAACACATTTTATTCATTTAACATGCAATGTCAAAATTCACTGTTAGGAAGAAATACATTGAAAAGCTGTTGAGGGTGAATCCTCAAAATGATTGCTGAAGTAGAAATCCCTTGAAGGTTCTTTAAAGGTGAGTGAGTCCAGATAAATATGAGGCCCTTTTTATTTGAACACCTGAATGAGCTCCTACAAAGATGTTTATGGTATAATCAAAGAATAAAGTATTTGAAGATGATATGGGTATATTTAATCCAAGAAAGACGGGAGCAAGAAGCTTCCCAATATGTAAGGAATTAAAAAGTACAGAATCCCATAGGCGGCTTGGCCAAGAAGGGTCTGTGAAAAAATGAAATATCTAATATGAGGTTTTAGTAGATTGCTGCATGCCCTCCTCAAACTCTCACAAAATAAAGTCTACCTACGCAAATCACGATATGCTTAATATTCATGAACTTGTGAATATCAGAGCTGTTGCCAAGGTATACATCCTGTTAGTTATGTCACTGAAACAGATCAGAACACCCAGACTAAACAACAGTTGAAAACTGGGGAACAATACTTACATTTGCTAAACTACTAGGTAATATTCCACTTCATATACCATCTCGATATCTTGGCAACTTACTAGGCTTCTTCACAGAACTTGTCAGGCCTGGACCATATAAACTGAAGTCCATATTTGTCCAAATATGGTAGAGATAAAAATTTTAAGTTATCCACTGTCTGTTGATCAAAGATAATGGGACAAATCATTTCTTTCTTGATAAAGAGGATCTTCTCAAGTCTGTATCCCTTTTTTATGTACCTGGCCTCCAATGTATCAAGTTTCATTGTCTCTTTTTGAAAACATCAGCCAAAACAGAAAGTTTTACCATGTCTCATAAAAATAGCACTTTCATACAAATTAGTAGTTAATAGATAGTTACGGGGATGGAGAGCACAGCATAGGGAATGCAGTTAGCATTAATATGTTGGCTAAGTGAAGGGCCAGGGGAGAGAGAGAACAGTTGGAGGGATCTTTTTATGAACTATACAGATGTCTAACCAATGTACTGTATACTTGAAACTAATTAAAATAAATAAATAAATTTTAAAAAATAGCGCCTTCAAATTCAGTCTCAACATTTCTACACTGAGTTCAATCTGCAGTTATCATAATATTTTCTTCTGTCATTATCTTCACCCCCCCCCAAATCCTTACCTCAATCTAAAAGTCATCTGCTCTACTCTATTTAAAAACAAAATCTCCCATATAAATATCTGAATCAAAGAGATAAAGGATAGATAAGGGTAAAAGGGATCAAATATATGGTGATGAAAAGAAATCTATAGGTGGTGGACACACAATACAATATATATATATGGTTTATTGTTGAATTGTACACTTGAAACTTATTGAATTTTGTTAATCAATGTCACCCCCAATAAAAAACAAAAACAAAAACAAACGAACAAACAAAAAAAGATATAAAGGGAGAGAAAATCCTCCCTAACAACAAAGCCTGGCTTTTATGTAGAAAATTGCTTCTTCAACTTGGTCTTAAAATTTCTCACATTAGGGGCTCAATCTGATATATCTTGAATATTAAAAAAACATACTAATTCATTATGTCTTTGTATTTCTGCCGTAATTATTCAAAATCTTACCAGACACATATATAACTGTTCTAAAATAAGAGGAATATCAGTACAAGGAAAAGAAAACCATAATGATAATATATATTTAAAAAGTTTTTCTTGTTATAGCAGTGTATAAATTCCTGCTATACACTGGTAATAGTTTGAAGAAAATGTCACTAACATTTTTATACACATTTTGCATGATTATATACAAAATTTTCTTCACTACTTTATTTTTTAGGTCATAATACATTATTATTGACAGAAATCATGTTAGTATGCCTTCTAAATGAAAATCACATTCCTAACTTCCATTTTCTTTCTGCTATCAGTCTCAGAGAATCACTCCCAACTCTCATCTTAAATCCATCCTTCACACTGCTCTCACCCTACATCCTTACCCTTTCCTTACTGTCCCTCCCCCCAGAAACCCTTGGATTCATTAATATCAAATATATACTTTAATATATACTGAGCACTTTGTATCCAGTGCTTTAAGTGGATTATCTCACTTCTTTTTCAAAACATCTCAATAAGATGGGTACTATTATTATTATTGCATATATGAGAATATTAAGGCTGAATGACATTAAGCGTTTTTGCTTAGGTTATATACCTGGTAAAACCAGGGATGGGAACCCAACCAGACAGCCAGACTCCAGAGCGAAAACACTTACCTCCAATACAATACTGTCTCCCCTTTACAAAATACATATCACATATCATATTCCCTATCATTGTGATTTTACTTACTTGTCTTTCTGTCTAGACTCTGAACAATTTGAAAAAAGGTATAATGTCTACCTTGTTCACCACTTTATCTCCTGTAGCATGGACAATTCCTAACACATGAAAAGCAGTCAGCACACATGTTGAGTGTATGATTGTAGGCTTGAAACAATGAATGGCTTCTTCGATGTGTTTTCTGGACAATCCTACTCTATCAAATATTTTAATGGGTTGAATATACAAAACACACACACACACACACACACACACACAACTTTAAGCTAACAGCTTGGTTACATCTTTTCTTACCTTCTTTAGGTTTTCAATTTCTTCAGTTATCAAATTATAAGGAAGTGTTATTTACTATGCATACTATAATATTGTAGTGATTATGAAGCATTATCATCCAGGGGATAAAAATTGTTACTAATTCGTAGTTAAAGTTTGGTTTAATAATAATAATAATCTCAGATAAAAACAAATATTAAGTAAAATACGGAAAATAGAGATTGTAGGTTTAAAGTCATACATTGCTGATACTTAGAGGTAATCAGATATAAAGCAAGTTTGGTTAATGTAATGGTTTTCATTTCCAAACACTGAATAATTTTACTATATTTTATATTTATTTTATTTTATCTTTATACACACAATATTTATTTTAAAAAATTTTAGAAAGTACAAAAATTTCAAAAAATATTGATTATTAGTATATAATCAAGAAATAACTCTAATTTTCTTAATTAAATTTTTAAACATAACTAAGGTCATAACAATAGTGTTTTAGAAAGTATTTGTTATCAGGACGAAAAGGGATCTACCTGCCTGTGCATGTCTAAGTCAAAGAAAAGATAGGTGCAGCTTTTGTAGCAAAAAAGTAAGGTTTATTTAGAGAGATTTAAGCCTGGAGACACAGGCAAGACATTGCTCTCAGCAGCCTGGCTCCCTGGGTTTCTCAGGACTACAGATTATATAGAGAAAAATCAGTAGTCATGGAAACTAAGGGAGTTGGGGTTGTGGGTGCTACTGATTGGATAATTAGAGGAAGATGAGGTAATTGATCATTGTGTCTGATTCTAGAATCAGCTGTAACACCAGCCGGTCTGGTTCCATGGCCTGGTTCTATAGCCAGTGGACATATATTCTGCCCCTATGGGCCTTGGGCTAAAACTCATCTGTAGCCAAGATGTTATTCTTAGCCTAAAGTCTAAATGAAACTTATTATCCTCATGACTATAGACCTGAGGCTCCATAAATCTCATATCCTAAGGCTTAATGATTAAAGGAGCAGACATATAGAGATGGAAGGATAAACGTTAAAAAAAAAAAAAAAAAAAGCAAGTGAGCCACAATTCCATTATCTGGGCAAACCCAGCATGAACCAGAGAAGAAAAAATCTACATTAAAGAAATGAAGTTTGTGAAAAGTTACATACTCAAATACATAACCTAAGTGTTTTCCCTAACAAATGAAAAGTTATATCTATGTAATATTAAAACTATGAGGGAGGATTCTGGGAAAAGTGGTGGAGTGAGAGATGTCCTCAGATCTCTCCCATTGAAACAACAATAAGGTGAATATCTAAAACTGAACAAAAATCACCCAAATTGCACACCAGCACGTCTGAGCATGAGATCTGCACATAAGAACTACCGCAGGTCAGAACCCCAGATGTCAGGCGGTGGACTGGGAGAAAGAAAGAAGTTGCCTCTCACAGCCGCCGGAGCTCCTTGCAGGAGGAGGAGGAGGGGTGAAGGTGCGGCAACTACCCTGAACAACTCTGCCTGAAGTCGCTGGGACTTCTACGCAGCCGGCAGCAGGGCCGAACCATCAGGGCAGAAAGCAGAGAAGCGGGACGGGGCCACAGAGAAACAACAGTTGATTTTTACCGGCCGCGATTACAAAACTAAGGCTGAGCCACAGCCCCCAGTTCCCAACCAAGAGGGACTCTCCCCCCATACCCTCCAAGACCTATCACCGCTGAGCGCCAGGGGTATAAGAGCAAACACTACCAAAACTGTATGCTAACACTGACAGGGACTAAAACTGAGAGTAGTGAATGTGATTAAATTTCTACAAGAAAATAATAATTAAAAAAAAACATTATTTAGGCTTTATAGAAAGCAGAGATCCAAGAGGCTTAGAAGCCACCTACTGGAAACCAAAAGAAAAGCACCTTCTTTGTAACAGGCTAAAGAGAGACATTTATATAATAAACTTTTCTGGAAAAAACGCAGAATACATTTCCATTAATGCCAAGGTGGAGAAATGCTCCATTAAACACCATGAACAACCAAGGTGAAAAGGCATCTCAGAAAATAAGAGAAAAATCTCCAGAAAATAAACTTACAGACATAGAAATATGCTACTTAAATGACAGAGAATGCAGGATGGTACTTATGAAAAAACTCAATGAGTTCTAAAACAAGTCATATCAACAATTTCAGAAATTGAAAAAACAACTAGATGAACAGAGCAAGGAAATTGAAACCCTCAAAAAGAACAGAATATATCTTCTGGAGATTAAAAAAAAAAAACACTGCAAGAGTTGTAAAATGAAATAGCAAGCTTGGGAAATAAAGTTGACCAAATGGAGGAAAGGATCAGTGATATCAAAGACAGAAATCTAGAAATAAATCAGAAGGAAGAAGAGAGAAAACAAAGAATGAAAAATAATGAAAGAGAAATAAAAGAACTAGCTGATACTATCAGGAGAGAAAACCTAAGAATATTGGGCATTATTGAAGGTGAAGAAAAGGAGCAAGGACAAGAAAGCATTTTCGGACAAATAGTGGATGAGAATTTCCCAAATCTAAATAAAGCATGAGCTGGAGCTTGGAATTCAAGAAGTCAGCAGAATACTCAATTATCTCAACCCTAAAAGGCCTTTACTGAGACATATTATATTAAAGTTATCGAAAATCAATGACAAAGGTAGAATTCTCAGGGCAAGCAGAGAGAAGAAAATGGTAACTTATAAAAGTAAACCCATTAGATTATCATTGGACATCTCAGCACAGACCTTACAAGCCAAAAAAAAAAAAATGGAATCAAATATTTAAACGATTAAGTGAAAGGAACTACCAGCCTAAAATAATGTATCTAGATAAGCTCTCCTTTAGATATGAAGGCAAAATTAAGAACTTTCCAGACATAGAAAAATTGAGATAATTCTCCACTACGAGGCCTGCACTACAGGAAATACTAAATGGGGTCACCTCATCTAAAACAAAATAACAACAAAAAATAGATAATTAAGAGTAAAGTGAATATCAGGCAAATTGAAGCAGAAGAGTGCAATCTTTACTAAGCATAGGGCATTATAAGTTTAAATAATAATAAGAGAATTACCATCGAGCTACCAGAAAGCAAAAGATAAAATAGCTATAAGAAGACCTCATATTTCAGTAATAACCTTAAATGTAAATGGTCTGAACTCAATAATAAAAAGGCACAGAGTTGCAAATTGGATCAGAAAACAAAACCCAACCATATACTGCCTCCAGGAGACATATCTCAGCTCCAGAGATAAATATAGACTCAGAGTGAAAGAGTAGAAAATGATATTTCAAGCAAATGTTATTCAGAGAAAAGTGGGAGTAACGGTACTAATATAAGTTGAAATAGACTTCAAAATAGAAAAGGTAAAGAAAGATACTCAGGGAAATTTTGTAATGATAAAGGGAATAATGCACCAAGAATACATAACACTTATTAATATCTATGCTCCCAATCAGGGAGCCCCAAAATATGTAAAGCAATTACTAACAGAACTAAAGAGAGAAACAAACAAAAACACTATCATAGTAGGGCACCAAAATACTCCACTGTCGGATATGAACAGATCATCCAAACAGAAAATTAGACCTACTGGACATAATTGACATTTACAGAGACTTGCACTCCAAAACAGACGCTTATACTGCTTATACTTATTCTTATCTAGTGCACATGGGACATTCTCAAGACTCGACCACATACTGGAAAACGGAGGTAGTCTCAACAAATATAAGAGGGTTGAAATCATACCAACCATATTCTATGATTATAATGCTTTGGAACTAGAGATCAACTGCAAAAAGAAATCAGGAAAAACCACAAATACATGGAGATTAAAAAACATGCTACTGAAGAATACCTGGGTCAGGGAAGAAACAAAAAGAAAGATCAAGAGATACAAAGAAATGAATGATAATGATAGTACAACATATCAAAACATTTGGGACACGGCAAAAGCAGTCATAAGAGGAAAGTTCATATCATTATAGGCTTATCTCCAAAAACAAGAATGGGCCCAAATAAATAACCTAACGCTTCATCTTAAAAAAAAAAAAGAACAAATGCAGCCTAAAATCAGCAGAAGGAAAGACATAATCAAAATTAGAGAAGAAATAAACAAAATTGAAAACAGAAAAACAGTAAAAAAATAAATGCAACAAAAAACTGGTTCTTTAAGAAGTTTAATAAAATTGACAAATCCCTGGCTGGACTCACTAAAGAAAAAAGAGAAAAGGCCCAAATAAACAAAATCCAAGAAGAAAGAAGGGAAATTATGATAGACGCCACAGAAATACAAAGGATCATACAAGAATACTATGAAAAATAATATTAACCATATTTAATAACCAAGAAGAAATGGACCAGTACTTAGAAAAATACAACCTTTGTAGATTGAATCAAGAAGAACTGGAAAATCTAAATAGACCAATCAGCAGAATGGAAATTGAAACAATCATCAAAAATCCACCAAAAAGTAAACGTCCGGGACCAGATGACTTCACCAGTAAATTCTACCAAATATTCAAATAGATTTAATACCTACTTTTCAAACTCTTCCAAAAAATCGAAGAGGAGGCAATACTTCCCAACTCATTTTATAGGGCCAATATTACTGAACCTGGTAAAGATAACACACACAAAAAAAAATCTACAGACCAGTATATCTCATGAACACAGATGTAAAAATCCTAAATAAAATACTAGTGAACTGAATACAGCAACATATTAAAAAGATTATACAGCACGATCAAGTGGGCTTCATTCCAGGGGCACGGGCATGGTTCAACATAAAAACTAAGAACCATATGATTATATCAATAGATGCAGAAAAAGCCTCAACAAGATACAGCATCCATTTATAATCAAAACATAACAAAATCGGTATAGAAGGAAAGTACCTTAACATAATAAAGGCCATATAAAACAAACCCTCAGCCAACATTATACTTAATGGTGAAAAACTAAAAACCTTCCCTTTAAAATCAGGAACAAGGCAAGACTGTGCACTATCACCACTGTTATTCAATATAACATTGGAGGTCCTAGCGAGAGCAATCAGGCAAGAGAAAGATATAAAAGGCTTCCAAGTAGGAAATGAATGAGTAAAACTGTCACTATTTCCAGATGACATGATTCTCTATATAGAAAACCCTAAAGACCCCACAAGAACACTACTAAAAACAATAAGCAAATACAGTAAAGTCTCTGGATACAAAATCAATGTTCAATTCTCCCTAGCATTCCTGTACTTTAATAATGAAGTGTCAGAACAAGAAGTGGAGCAATAATTCTTTTTGCAATTGCAACAAAAAGAATAAAATACCTAGGAATAAATTTAATGAAACATGTGAAGGACCTATATAATGAAAACTACAAGACCTTATTAAAAGAAATTGAAGAAGATATAAAGAAATGGAAAGATATTCTATATTCTTGGATTGGAAGAATCAACATAGTTAAAATGACCATATTACCTAAAGCATTATACAAATTTAATGCAATCCCCATCAAAATCCCATCAGCATTTTTTAAAGAAATAGAACAAAAAATCATCAGATTTGTATGGAAGCACAAAAGACCCCAAATTGCCAAAGCCATTCTGAGAATAAAGAATGAAGCTGGAAGCATCATTCTGCCTGACTTCAAATTGTACTTAGTATTGGAAGCAAAACAGACATATGGACTAGTAGAACAGAATTGAGAGTCCAGAAGAAAACTCATATTTATATGGGCAAATAATTTTTGACAAAAAAGCCAAAAAAATACAGTGGAGAAAGAAAAGCCTCTTCAATAAATGGTGCTGGGGAAATTGGAAGCCTACCTGTAAAAGAATGAAACTAGACTTCTGTCTCTCACCACACGCCAAAATTAACTCAAACTGGATTAAGGATCTGAAACAATGAAATTCATAGAAGAAAACATAGGAACGAAAATCAAAGACCTTGGACTTAAAGAAGATTTTATGAATTTGACCTCAAGTGCAAGAGAAGTAAAAGCTAAAATAAATGAATGGGACTACATCAAACTAAAAAATTTCTCCTCAGCAAAAGAACTGTCAACAAGTAAAGAGACAATCATCCAAATAAGAAAATATATTTGCAGCAACACTTTTGATAAGGGCCTAATATCCAAAATATACAAAGAACTCATACAACTCAATAAAAACAAAAAACAAAAAATGGGCTGAGGATTTGAACAGACATTTCTCCCTAGAGGACATACAAATGGCCAACACATATATGAAAAGATGCTCAACATCGCTAGCTATTAGGGAAATACTAATCTAAACCACGACAGGATACCATTTCACACCTGTTAGAATAACTATAATCAACAGGACAAGTAATAACAAATGTTGTCAAGGATGCAGAGGAAAAGGAACCTTCATACAGTGCTGATGGGACTGCAAATTGGTACAGCCACTATGGAAAACAGTATGGATGTTCCTCAAAAAACTAAGAATTGATCTACATATGATCCAGTAATCCTTCTACTGGATATTTACCCCAAAGACTTGAAAACTCATATCCGTAAAGATATTTGCACATCGATGTTCATATCAGCATTATTCACAGTGGCCAGGACATGGAAGTGACTGATAGATGATTGGCTTAAGAAGCGGTGGTACATATATATAATGGAATAATACTCAGCCATGAGTAGAGATGAAATACTGCCATTTGCGACAAACTTGATGGACCTCGAGATAATCATGCTAAGCGAAATAAGTCAGACAGAAAAGTTGAAAATCACATGATATCACTTATATATGTGGGATATAAACCTAAAAGCAAAAAATGAACAGGACAAACAGAGACCTAGAGACATGGACAATGTACTAGAGATTACCAGAGGATAGGGGTTGGGGGAAGAGGGAAGAGACAAACAGGGAAAAGGGGGTCAAATATAGGGGAGTAGGAGGAGTGTGAAGTGGATAAATGGGATCAAATATATATGGAAGCTGAAGGAAACTGGACTTGGGTGGTAATCACACAGTAGAATATATAGATGTCAAATAATATTTTACACCTGAAATTTATATAACTTTATTAACCAGTTACTCCAATAAACTTCAATAAATAAATAAATAAACAAACAAACAAACAAACAAACAAACAAACTTAATTTTTAAAAAACTATGAGGCATACAAATAAAAAAGTGGAGCAAGTAGTTTTTAAGTGGGTACCATCTAATAATAGCTGTCATTTCTCTAGTGCTCTAATCTTTGCAGAGCATTTGAAATATGAGACCTCAGTGAAACATAAGAAGTTAAGAAGTTGTCTCTTATTAATGGAATTAATGTGAAAGTACTAATTAATAAATCAAGCAATAGACCCCTCTTATATTCTAATATCTTAATTGTTTAACTGAGAAAAAGCATAGTAAGTCGTGATAGTGATTGTGAAGTACGAAAACAATCCTAAAATGACAGCTAGAATTCATTGCCACCATCGTCATGAATCTTGCCTCTTATCCAAGGTTTGAGCAAAGTTTATTGCAGTGTCTAATGTCAAGGTGCCAGCTGCTCTGGGATATTGTCAAGTGAAAACCAAAACCAAAACCACATACAAAGAAAACATGAAGAAATGAGTATTAGCACTAGTAGATAACCAAAGGAAATGAGAACTTAATGCTTTGATGGTTTAGCTTTAAGGTTATCACAAAGTAATCACAGGCCTTAGTAGAGTAGTTCTTTTTTATGATATAATTTTTCTAATAATTTATTTTTATGTAGACATTGGTTAATGAAATCCAATAAGTTTAATCTGTACATTTTAACAGTAAGTCATATATATATATTTACACTATATGTTCACCTCTAATAGTTAGATTTCATTCTGTCACCACATATTTGACCCCTTATACCCTGTCTACCTTCTCCCTCCCCACCTCCTTCTACCCTCTGGTAATCACTAGTCTATTGTCCATGTCTATGAGTTTCTGTTTGTTTGTCCTGTTCATTTGTTACTTTTAGGTTTATATCCCACATATATAAGTGATATCATGTGATTTTCAACTTTTTTTTCTGGCTTATTAAACTGAGTATGATTATCTCAAGGTCCATCCATGTTGTCGTAAATTGTAGTATTTCATCTCTTCTTATGGCTGAGTAATATTCCATTGTATATATGTACCATGGCTTCTTTATCCAATCATCTATCGTAGGACACTTCGGTTACTTCCATGTCCTGGCCACTGTGAATAATGCTGCTATGAACATCACTGTGCAATTATCTTTTTGGATATGAGTTTTCAAGACTTTGTGGTAAATACCCAGTAGAGGAATTTTGGATCATATGATAGATCAATTCTTAGTTTTTTGAGGAACCCGCATACTGTTTTCCATAGTGGCTGTACCAATTTGCAGTCCCACCAGCAGTGTATAAGGGTTCTTTTTTCTCTGTATCCTCTCCAACATTTGTTATTACTTGTCCTGTTGATTATAGATATTTTACAAGGTCTGAGATGGTAACTCACTGTGGTTTTGATTTGCATTTCACTAATAGCTAGTGATGATGAGCATCTTTTCATATGTTTGTTGGCCATTTGAATGTCCTCTAGGGAGAAGTGTCTGTTCAGGTCCTCTGCCAATTTTTTTATTGGATCATTTGTTTTTTGTTTTTATTGAGTTGTATGAGTTATTTGTATATTTTGGAAATTAGACCCTTATCGGAGACATTGCTTGCAAATATATTTTTCCATTAGGATGGTTGTCTCTTTACTTTGTTAATTGTTTCTTTGCTGTGTAGAACCTTTTTCATTTGACGTAGTCGCATTCATTTATTTTTTGCTTTTACTTCCCTTGCCTTTGAGGTCAAATTCATAAAATCCTCCTTAAGTCCAAGGTCCTTGAGTTTAGTTCCTATGTTTTCTTCTATGCATTTTATGGTTTCAGGTCATATATACATCTCCTGAATCCATTTTGGTTAATTTTGGTGTGTGGTGATAACCAAAAGTCTAGTGTCATTCTTTTGCAGGTGGCTTTCCAGTTTTCTCAGCACCATTTATTGAAGAGGCTTTCCTTTCTCCACTGTATGTTTTTGGCTTCTTTTTCAAAAATTATTTGTCCACATAAATATGGGTTTACTCCTGGACTCTCGATTCTCTTCCACTGGTCCATGTGTCTGTTTTCCTGCCGATACCATGCCGTTTTGATTTGATTTGACATGTGGCTTTGTATTATAATTTGAAGTTTGACAGAGTGATGCCTCCAGCTTCGTTCTTTTTTCTCTGAATGGCTTTGTCTATTCGAGGTCTTTTGTACTTCAATAGAAATGTGATGATTTTTTGTTTAGTTTCTTAAAAAAATGCCTTAAAAAAATGCCAATGAGATTTTGATGGGGATTGCATTAAATCTGTATAATGCCTTAGGTAATACGGTCATTTTAACGATGTTGGTTCTTCCAATCCAAGAACACGGAATATCTTTTCATTTCTTTATATCTTCCTCAATATATTATAGTTTTCATTATATAGGTCCTTCACATGTTTCTTTAAATTTATTCTGAGGTATTATTGTTTGCTGCAATTGCAAAGGGAATTATTTTTTCCACTTCTTTTTCTGACACTTCATTATTACAGTATAGGAACACTATGGATTTTTTAATGTTGATTTTATATCCAGAAACTTTACTGTATTTACTTTTTGTTTCTAGTAGTGTTCTCGTGGAGTTTTTAGAGTTTTCAATATTGAGATTCAAGTCATCCACAAAGAGTGACAGTTTGACTTTTTTGTTTCCTATTTGGATGCCTTTTACATTTTTCTCTTGTCTGATTGCATGCGCTAGAATTTCCAGTGTTATATTGAATAACAGTGACAATAGTGGACAACCTTCCCTTGTTCCCGATCTTAGAGGAAATGTTTATAGTTTTTCACCATTAAGTATAATGGTCTTTATTATGTTAAGGTACTTTACTTCTATACTGATTTTGTTGTGTTTTTATCATAAATGGATGCTGTATCTTGACAAATGTTTTTTCTGCATCTATTGATATAATCATATGATTCTTATTTTTTAATTTGTTTATATAGTGTATCACATTAATCAATTTGCATATTTTGAATCATCCCTGTGGCTCTGGGTTGAAGCCCACTTGATCTTCGTGTGTAAACTTTTTAATACGTTGCTGTACTCGGTTTGCTAGTGTCTTATTTAGGATTTTTGCATCTGTGTTCATGAGAGATATTGGTCTGTAGTTTTCTTTTTTTGTGTTATTCTTACCAGGTTTTGGTATCAGAGTAATATTGGCCTCATAAAATGAGTTGGGAAGTATTGTCTCCTCTTTGATTTTTTAAAGAGTTTGAGGAAAATAGGTATTAAATCTATTTGAATGTTAGGTAGAATTCACTGGTGAAGCCATTTGCTCCAGGACTTTTACTTTTTGGTAGGCTTTGGATAATTGTTTATATTTCCATATTGCTGATCGGTCTATTAAAATTTTCCAGTTCTTCTTGATTCAGTCTAGGAAGATTGTATTTTTTTAAGTACTGGTCCATTTCTTCTAGGTTATTAACTGTCATAGGACCGACATAACTCCAATGCTATACAATCATTCTTTGGTGCCTTAAATTTTTTGTCATCTTCAAGACCCTATAGAAGCATAAATAATAACCAAAAAGAATGTTAATGATGCAATACTTTCTATATCCTAGTCACTGTGTTAGAGATTACATGCATTATCTCATACATGCACAAAATCATTTACAAAATCCCATGAGTTAGATACTGTTAATATTCCAATTTGACAGATGAGGAAACTAATCCTTAGAGATATTAAGTAAACTACCCATGGCCATACAGCTTGTAATCAAAATCAGAATTCAAATCCAGGTATGTATGACTGCAACTCCTTTCTAGTATTTCTAGTTATTTGTTATATAACACTCGTTATATGCTTAGAACTGTACCAGTCAATTTATAAGCAATATATTATTTAACGTTCAAACTAACCTACCAAAAAGTAACATTATCCATATTTTACATATTAATAAACTTAAGCTTAGAAATTTTACTTAAATTGCCAATGGTCATACAGGTAGAAAAAAGCAAAAGCAAGATTTATAGCTAGATTTGTCTGATTCTAAATCTTTGTGTTTAACCACAATCTATGACATTAGAGTATGATAACATAAACCAGTAGTTTCCAACTATTCCCCGTAGAACTCCATAGCTCTGAGTATGTGGATCAAGGGACACCATGGTAAAGGGAAGAGCTGACAGAGAGAGTGGAAGGGAGGCTAAGAGGGTATGCCCTTTTTTCCCACTTATAGTTCAACTGGTGCAACTTCACTTTTATCTCTAAATTTTAGATTTCAAAAGGAGGTATAAATCCATTTCTTCAAGTTTTTATGCACTAACACCTTAACAGAGATTGGTTGACAGTCATCTGAGAACTGAGAAAATGGGAACTCCAGAATGGCATTGAGATGAGCTCAGCTGTGAAGACTGGGTATAGAATACAACAGGGAATGGGGTTCTTATGTAAAGCACAGGGATCTTTTTTTTTTCCTCCTCCTCCTCCTGTGGCGCTTCCAGTCTCTGATTCCAAGAATAGAGAAAGAAGAAAAAGGCATCCTAAAGATAATATTTGCAACATCAATTTTCTTGCATCCTAAATTCTCAGTGGGCTTCAGACTCCAAACTATGAAAGCCTGCCTTGTACCAATCTTGTGGATTATAAAGTCACATTTCCTCTATTCTTCCCAGAAGAAGAAGGATGCATCTCTTGGAACTAAGTGCCCTTTGTTCTGCTTCACAAGGCTTACAGTCATAGAGATTAAAGAGAATCAAATTCAATGTTTCCCAAATATATTCCATGGAGCCCATAAAATACTGCTTTAAAAAAAAGTTCTCACGTACAAATAAGTATTGGAAATGCTGCATAAATTCTGTAATCCAAACTAGGTCACTTCTGAATGCCAAAGGGGATGTTATTAATAATGACAACGAGACAACAAGCACATATTGGAAATGTCCTGGGCAAACTGGGACCTATAGTTGGTCCACTGTTAACTCAGAACTTATCAAATTTATTTAGCCACAGAACATATTTTCCCCTTGTAATACCTGCTAACCTTATTAGAAAGCATTATTCCACAGAATATACTTTGAGGAACACTGAAGTTAGAGGTTTTACAAGAATCTTCATGAAATTCAATAGACCGATGCTTTTTCTTTTTTTATCAGTGCATTTTTCTTATCGGTGCATACCTAGAAAGGGTGAGATTGCAAATTGTTACAGCTGCTATGAAAAACAATATGGAGGTTTCTCAAAAAAATAAAAATGGATATAGATATACCTTTTGACCCAGCAATTGCACTTCTGGATATTTATTCAAAGAAAACCAAAATAATAATTCATAAAGATCTATGCACTTCAATATTCATGGCAGCACAATTTACAATAGCCAAGGTATGGAAGCAACCTAAATGCCCATCAACAGATGATTGGATAAAGAAATTATGGTTCATATATACAATGGAATATTATTCAGCCATTAAAAAATGAAACCTTACCATATGCAAAGATGTGGATGGACCTAGAGCTTATTATGCTGAGTGAAATAACTCAGACAGATAAAGATAATACCATATGATTTCACTTATATGCGAAATCTAAGGAACAAAAAGAGCAAACTAATCAAAAACAGACTCACAAATATAGTGGACAATTTGGTGACAGACAGAGGGGAGGAAGGCAGGGGGCTGGGAGAATGGGGCGAAAGGTTAAAGAAATACAAATTATTAGTTGATAGTTGGTCATGGGGATGGGGAGCATGGCAGAGGGAATACAGTTAGCATTAATATGATGACTAGGTAGCGGGCCAGGGGATGGAGGAAGGAATTAGGAAGATCGTTTTAGGAACTATAGAGATATCTAACCAATGTACTGTATACTTGAAACTAATTTAAATAATTTTTTAAAACAGCATAAAGAAAAAGATTCTCTCTTTGCTTTAACCTTTGACATTTTAATGATGGTGTGTCCTGGTGTGGATCTGTTTAAATTCCTCTTGTTTGAGTCTCTTTGTGCTTTCTGAACTTGCATGTCTACTTTCTTTGTCAGGTTAGGAAAGGTTTCTGTCATTATTTCTTCGAATAGATTTTCAATCCCTTGCTCTCTCTCTTCTCCTTCAGGTACTCCTATGATCCAGACATTGTTATGCTTCACGTTGTCCCAGAGGTCTCTTACACTATCCTCAATTTTTTAAATTCTTTTTTTCTTTTTGTTGTTCTGATTGGGTGTATTCTGCTACCTTGTCTTCCAGTTCTCTGATTCAGTCTTCTGCTTCGTCCAATCTACTGTTGAATCCTTCTAGTGTATTCTTCATTTCAGTTATTGTATTCTTCATTTCTGTTTGGTTCTTTTTTATGGTTTCTATACCCTTTTTTATGCTTACTATCTCTCTGTTGAGGTTCCCCCCCTAAGTTTGTTGAGCATCTTAATAATCATTATTTTGAACTCTGTCTCTGGCAGGTTGCTTGCCTCCATTTCATTTAGCCTATTTTCTGGAATATTTCCTATTGTTTCATTTGTGGCATGTTTCTTTGTTTTCTTACTTTATTAACCTTTCTGTGTTCGTTTTTATGCGTCAGGAATATTTGTTTCATCTCCCAGCCTTGGCCAGATGGCCTAATGTGGAAGGTGTCCTGTGTGGCCTATGCCAGGGGCTCTGCACATGATCTTTGTGCGGGTTGTGTGTATTGTCATCTTCTGTTGTCGCCAAGCCTATATTGTTGTTAGCACATAAGTGGATGGGATTAACGCTCAGGCTGGCTAATTGTGGGAATTGCCTGTGCCCGCATGATAAGAGTTGTTGTGTGGGGGCTGATCTCACTGAGTACGATTTGCCCTAGGAGGCTTGTGTACTTGTTGCAGCCACCCTTTTTGTGGACCGCTTATGGGACTAATCAGGAGTTGCTCTGTTGTGGTCTAGTGCCAGCCTCTGGGTGTGTTGGTTTTGTGGCCCCTTAGGAGGGGCTTTTCAGTAAGTCGAGGTCAGCCACTGTTTTTGATTGTTCAGAGCTACCTAGTGGGAACTACAAAGTGATCCACAGATTATTGTTGCCTATGCTGGATCTATAGGTAAGGGGAAGAGACAATGTTGTGGGCAGAGGTCCAGTTATCCCCCATTTCTGACCTAAGTCAGTTTAGCAGAGGGACCAGTGCTCCTCATGGCTTGATACTGCCTGTCAGTTGTTTATCTGTCTCTGAAACTGGAAGAACCTCTGGGTGATATGCATGTTGGGTAGTGCAGGGATCCCAGGAGTCTCCTGGGTCTATTGAGTAAATTTCCCCATGCCACTGCAGTGTCAGTTTATATGCCAGCACTGTCTCTGTGGCTCCCTGTACAAGTTTCCAATTGTAGCAAGATCAGCTGCTGCCCACCTTGAGCCTGGACGCATCATCCCAGGGCAGGGGCAACTGCCTGTCAGTGTGCAGCGGGCACTTTGTGTATTAGATGGGTCAAGAGCTCAGGGAGTCAAGGATCATAAGGCCAATAGCCTGTTTTCTTCCATTACTATGTCTACATGTTCCCACAGTAGTCACAGATCACATGGAGACAAGCTATTGTCTGAGGCAGTCCCACAGACCTCTGCAAACCCTTCAAGAGAGACCGCAATTTGTACAGGCAGCAGTGGTCTGCCCACCAAGGTTTTCCCCAAAATGCGCTCACCGCGCTTACCAAGGTCTGTTGCCTGTGAAGAATGCACCACCCCAGAGCCAAACAGGGTAGGAGAAGCTGCCTATCAATGGGCTGCAAGCATTTTGTTGCTTGGGCAAAGCGGATCTCAGGGAGACAAGGGCCATCATGCCAATACATCCTCAGTTTTGCTACAAATTCTGTACCCGGGCATTCCTGCTGTAGTGGCAGATCACGGTGAGTCCAGCTGCCTTGTAGGGCGGTCTCATACCCATCTAATACACAAAGTGCCCGCTGCCCTGCTTTCCCTGGACACAATATTGTAACTCTTGCAGCCAGGAGAGGTCTGCCTGCAACAGATTTCCGTGTAGTGCCCACCCTGTGCTAGCCCAAATTTGTTGCCAGAATGACTTGAGAGATTGGTGAGGGAGTAGGGAGGTTGAGAGGAGAACAGCGGGCAGTGGCAGATCACTGTCAACGGGCCACCTGGGGCAATTTGTGGGTAGGGTAGGGTGTGGTCTCAGGGAGACAGTGGCTGTCAAATCAATACAGCCTTAGTGTTGCTGCAACTTCGGTAACCGTTTGCGCATTCCTGCAGAAGTCTCAAATTACAGCAAGATCAGCTTCTGTCTGGGACTGGCCCACAGATCCCCCAAGATCCTCCCAAGTTTGTGTTGGCAGCAGTGATCTGCCTGAAACTATCTCAGAAATGCGAGCTTACAGCACTGGCCACCAGCTGAGAATTCTTGGCCCTGAATCAGTGCAAGGCATAGCAGCCATCCAGCAACAAAATCTCCTGGAGATCTGCAGGTTGTGTAGGGCGGATTGATCTCCTCAGGCCAGAGCTTCCTAATGGTCCTATGGGAAGAGTCTGCAGTCGAGCTTGCGTAGTCTGTAGATTGCCCCGTAGGGGGCTGGACTAAGGTAAAATGGTGGCTTCCCTTCCAGCCCTGGTTCTGGTACCAGGTAATGCAGACTTTCTCGGTATGAATCCCACATCAGCCTCTGACCCACCGTTGGTGTCACAGGTGAGTGTCCACAGGTCAGAAAGCCTGTGCGTGGGTCCCTCCAAAGGACATCTAGGGTTTCAGTCTCCTTCCATCTCACCCAGATGGCTGGAATTTCCTCTGGTTTTTACAAAGTTTTTGGGAACTCCTCTTCCCTGGCCTGGGACCCTGGGTTAGGGATCCCCCAAATGAGGCCAGGACTTTTCTTTCCTTCAGGGGAGCCTCTGCAGCCTTGCTCTCCCTCTCGGTGTTCCTCCATCGCCCATGGGTGTGGGTCCAGCCCGATATTATCAGAGGTACATGTTAGGATCATGGATTTCAGATGATTCTCCACATTGATTATTTTATAATTTGTTTGTAATTTCAATGCAGATCTGGGAGGAGGCAAACCCTGCTTTTACCTAGTCCACAATCTACCCCAATCTCCCTATTTTACTTTTTATCCAATCCCAGAGATTTCCCCAATTTGCTTTTTCCCACCTCCCTAACCTACCATCAATGTATTTCATGTAACCCTCCTTATGTCTCCTCTTTTGATTCTAACATATAAAATAAGCTGCAAAACTGCCATTCTCTGGAGCACTTTCTTAATCCACTGAGATTTTGCTTTCTAGCAATTGTCATCAGTTTGGATCAAATAAATTCATTAAAATTCTCTATGGATTTGGACGTTTCTTACGTTGACAATACTTTTGATTTCACTCTGTTGATTGACCCTTTTTTTTGTCATACAATTAATGACGTAAGAGGAGCCAAGGGCACTCACTTATTTGGAAGGAGACACAATTTGCTTAATCATGCCACATCAAAGAAAAATATGAAAAAATCCGTTTGAACTAAACCTTACAACTTATATAAATGTTAACTCAAAATGGATCATAGATTTAAATGTAAAACTATAAAACTTTTAAAAGGTAAAATAGGAGAAACTCTTCAGCACCAAGAGCTTGGCAAGGAGTTCTTAGACATGACACTATGGCACAATCCACAAAAAGAAAAATTAATGAATTGGATGTCATCAAAATTAAAATGTTTTGCTCTGTGAAAGACCCTATAAAGAAGAAGAAAAGACAAGCTACAAACTAGGAGAAAATATTTGCAAATCACATACCCCAAAAAGGCATCATGTCTATGTGAGAGTCAAACAAATCTCCCCAGAATCTGCCACTCTGGTATGCAGATTATTATGAGCTGAAATTAAAGCCCAACAGACTAAAGAAGACTTGTTTTTCTTTTCCTTTTTGTTTTTTACCTTCCACTTCCCTTCTAAAAGCGATTCAGATAGACAAACCTGCTTCAGAAGGAGAACCTTAGAATATGCACTTTAGCACATATGAATTAAGTATGGTAGACAGGAAAGATCCATGCAGAACTCTGCTCACTAGATTTCCCTCTGTCCCATTGTTTCTGAGCCACCTAGCAAGAATTTGATTTAACATATTTTACTACTTGTGAATTGCATATTTTTCCTTTGAAATCCCAGAAACCTTTTCTCTCACCTTTCTCTTTGTCCAAAATGACATATATACTTCATTTTGCCTCACTGTCTTTGGACTTTTCATGCTTATGTGAATTCCCCATGCACATGAAACAATTTCAATTTCAGAATGAATTAACTGTGCACATGAAACGAGTGCATTTTATTATATGTAAATTGTATCTCAATAAAATGAATTTTAAAATTTAAAAACCTGTGGTACATATACATTTTGGAGTTCTACTCAGTATTAAAGAAGAGCGAACTATTGACACACACAATTTAGATGATCTCAAAGAAATTATGCTGAGGGAAAAAAGCATCTCAAAAGGTTTTATTGTATGATTCTATTTATATAACATTATCAAAAGGACATAATTATGCAGATGGAGAACAGAGAAGTGGTTCCCAGAGTACAAGGACTTGGGAGGGGTGGCGTGGAGAAGGGATGTATGTAGCTAAAAATTAGTAGCACAATGGATCTTCGTGGTGAGAGAACAGTTCTGTATTTAGATATCTTGTTTGTGGTCTACACATGTGATAAAATTGCATACAACTACAAACATGCACACACATGAGTGTACATAAAACTGATGAAATCTAAATAAGCTATGTAGATTATACCAGTTAGTTTTCTATTTTTTATTTTGTACTATGATTATGAGGAATGTTACCATTGGGAGAAACAATGAAGGGCACATGGGATCTCTTTTGCATTATTTTGCAACCTTCTATGACTTTATCACTATTTCAAAATAGTTGTTTTTGGAAGAACATCCACAAACACTTTATCATAGTCTACAAGACCCTACAATGCCTGGCTCCTACTACTTTGATATCATCTCACATCATTCTCTGCCATGAATGACCTAGTAACAATGTCAATGCCTTTTTGGTTCCAAAATACCAGCATTTCTTTATTCCAGGTATTTTGTATTTGCTATTCCTTCTGATTAATACCCTTTTCCTATCATACCTTCCATGGCTCACTCTTTCATTTTTTATATTTCATCAGAAAGAACTTTTCAGAGCATTCTATTAAAAGTACTATTAAACCATATGATTTCACTCATATGTGGGATATAAAACTGAAAGCAACAAACAAACATGACAAACAAACAGAGACTCATGGACACGGACAGTGGTTACCAGAGGGAAGCGGGAGAGAGGGGAGGTAGATAGGGTAAAGGGGGTCAAATATTTGGTGATGGAAGGAAATTTAACTGTGTGGTAAACACACAATGCAATGTACATATGACATTTTATTGAATTGTACACTTGAAACCTATTTGATTTTATTAACCAATGTCACTCCAATAATTTTAATTAAAAAAAAAAATCTCCTAAACCCAAGCAACCACAAACACATTGTCAAAGAACACTATTTCCCTCAAAATACTTCTCACAATCTTATTTATCTTATTTCTTTAATTTTTTAGGTTTCTCTGTCTCACTAGAATACAAGCTCCCTAGGACATGTCTTTTTTTATTTTTGGTCACACCGGCAGTCATTACATGTTTGAAAGAAAATGAATAAATGGTATGGTACAACTTGGTGCTGGGCAAAAACAAAGCCTATGCTTTGTGTGTATTATAGAAGAGGTGAATATTGCTAAATATTACAACCATTATCTCAAGAAGTTGCCATAGCACTGGTGAGGTTAATATTTGGGGATATAAGAATCCAGCAAAAGTTGTTTGTTTGTTTTTTTTGTCTTTTTAACTTATTATGATTAATCCTACATATCTTATAGGTTTGTTGTGAGAAACAATTAGGGGCATGGTTATAGGCATACTGCAAAATACATAAAAATACAGAACAGTGCCAGGAAATACCACCATCATTGTTATCACAGGGTTGTTTTGGCAATACACAGAATAAATATCCTGATGTAGACAGGTTTATGGGGGCTCAAAATCTTTATGCCAGAAATATACAAATTACGGTCAGCAGTTACATTTTACATGTGGGAGACTACTGCTTAGTGAAAAAAATAGACCTGGAATCCTTATTATCTGAAGCAAATGGAATTTCATAATAGAACTCTAAAATCATGGAGAGAAACCACATTATTTCAAGGCCACAGCCCAGGAAGATTAATGTGTATTATTTTCTTTTATTAGGCTTTCAAAGTGCCAGCCAAGCCCATTCTTATAGCAAGCTTATGATAGAAAGGATTATCTCAAGAATTGAGGCTTGATTTGTAATTTGCATGACATTTTTATGTCACTCCCACCTCCATCTATAATCCTGACACTCATTGTCATCATGATGCTTCCTGGCTGCCTAGGATCCCAAGCAGTTTTCAATGGTGTCTCAGATTTTCTCTATTTTCTGGAAAAAGTAAAAATAATGCGAAGTAGTATAAAGATTAATGGAGTAGGAATCCAGAGATGTGGGTCTAGTTCTAGTACTTTCATGAACTAGTTGAACTTGAACTGATTTCTTTTCAATTTCAGAGCCTCAGTTTTTCCATCCACAATATACAGGAATTAGACTGGAAAACAATCACTAAAGAGTCTTTGAACTTTGATATTAGTGCATATGTGTGATTCTAGAAGAAATTTGATGGCCTGTGTTTTATTTCTCTATGACCCTTTTTTCTGTTATGTGACAATATCTGATACTAAGTTATTTATCAGATAAATCAATATCTAGCAACATACTGCTAGCTATTGTGTTACTCCTGCCAGAGAGCACAAAACAAAATGCATGTTTCTTGAATGAGGCCTTTCTCATGAGGAAAAAAAAAGTAAGGATAAAGATTTCAAAGATAATGATGTTCTGGTGGGAAAGAGCATTCTAATTAGATGGCCTTAATTCTCATGAAGTAAATATGCACTTATAGATTAGAAGGGACAGCAATGGGATAGATCAAATTTGAGCATAATGTCACCTCAAAATATCATAAACATATAAAAACCAATAGTCCCTAATACTCTCTAATAATAAAAATGATTTAGTATTTAGCTTTTTTGTTACAATTATAATAGAAAAACAAGGATAGTTCTCCATTTCTTGACTTTCTGGCCCTAAGTTTCCATGAGGGCGAGCAATCCCTATGCCCTTGCTGTGCCCCGCCTACAGATCTAGGAAGATTTATAGATAGGAACTATTGATTTCTACTTTTGTATAGCTAGATGGAGCTGTTAGTGAATTTATCCTTTAAGCTATCAGTCACTTGTATTTTTATATGAATTTGTTAAGTAAAATGTTTTATTTAAAGTCTTTCAGCCAAAAAAAATGTATAGTGAGAGTATCCTAATTCTTCTTCTAAACATCACTCCTTCTCTAAACATAAGATACATACTATTTTCTAAATATTCAGAACCACCCAAACTGGGGCTCCACTATCACCTACACTTATTACTGACCAATTGAATTTCCCTTTTCCTCAGTACAAACTACTCAGCTGGGGAGAGAAGACAAACAAGTAATTACTAATTAATACTAAGATATCAGAGACTGATAAAGGCAAAATGCCCAAGAAACCTCAAGGATATTTACATTTTAAGAGAGAATTCAGGTGGCCCCATAGTGTAGTGGTTAGCACGTCTGCTTTACATGCAGAAGGTCCTGGGTTTGCGCCCTAGGTGGAGCCACGGACCATTCCACAGGTGCGTCTGGCCCCGGGTGCACCCAGCAAGTGTGTGGGAGGAGACGTCCTACCTTCAGAGATCCAGTTATTAAGGGGAAAATGGCAACATCAATAGATCAGGGGTAGAAGGGGGGAGGGATTTAAAGAGGGGAAAAAATAAAAGAGAATGCAAACTGCACACTCAAAATGTATTAATTTCACTGTATGTAAGGAGAGAGAGTGTATGTCCCAGCCCAGAGTGTCAGAGCCCAAACAGGTTGTAAGGGGGGCATGTAAGAGGTTGTAAGGGGGGCATGTTCGTGAAACAAGCTCCGGAAATAGAGTGTCAGGTTGAAGAAGGCATTCACGTAGGTTGGTGGCAGTCCAGCATTTTTGTGATATTAGAGCTTGACTTATATAGAGTGGACACACACACACACACACACACACATATTCACATATGCATATCCCAAACTATGTTCAATGAGAGGAGCTAGAAAATAATGAGTACTTTTAACCCTCTTAAATTGGCTTCTAAATTTTATTTTCCACTAAAAGAAACTGAAACTTCCTGGAAAAATAGTTAATTACATGGTTAGAATAGGGATGGGCCCAGAATATCTTGCAGCAAGAGCATGTAATTGCTTAAAAAATGGGCAGTAGGCATTTGTGAGTAGACATTTCTCCAAAGTGGACATACAGATGATCAATAGACATATGAAAAGATGCTCAATATTACTAGTCATTAAAGAAATGCAAATTAAAACCACAATGAGATATCACTTCACACCTGTCAGAATGGTGTTATCAATAAATCAAAAACAACAAGTGTTTGCAAGGATGTGGAGAAAAGGAAAACTTTGTGCATTGTTTGTGGAATTGCAAATTGGTGCAGCCGCTGTGGAAAACAGTATGGAGGTTCCTCAAAAAAATAAAAATAGAACTACCTTATGACCTTGCAATTGCACTTCTGTATTTATCCAAATTTGGGTACTTATCCAAAGAAAACCAAAACAATAATTCAAGAAAGAAATATACACCCCTATGTTCTCTGCAGCACTATTTACAAGAGCCAAGATATGGAAGCAACCAAAGTGCCTCCCCATCACTAGACAATTGGATAAAGAAGAGTTGGTAAATATATACAATGGAATATTATTCAGCCACAAAAAATGAAATCTAACCATTTGTGACAACATAAATAGACTTGGAAGATATAATGTTGAGTGAAATAAATCAGACAAAGACAAACATCATATGATCTCATTGATATGTGGAATTTAAAGAACAAAATAAACCAAAAAAAAACAAAAACAAAAAAACAGACTCATAGATACAGGGAACAATCTGATGGTTACCAGATTGGATGGGGAGGTTGCGGGGGCGGGGAGCTGTGTGAAAAAGGTGAAAGAATTAAGAAATACAGATTGGTAGTTACAAAATAGTCATGGGAATGTAAAGTACAGCATAGGGAATATAGTCAATAATATTGTAATAACCATGTATAGTGCCCGGTGGGTACTAGACTAATCAGGGGGATGGATTGCTTTGTAAATTATATAAATTCCTAACCACTATGCTGTATGTCTGTAACTAATATAAAATAATATTCATTGTCAACTGTAATTGAAAAATTAAACAAATCTCAAGAATATTAAAACATCTATATATAATTTTTTAAAAATATTAATAATAAGAATAGCTAACTTTTACTGAGCAAAAAAAAACCATGAAATTGCTCAAAGAATGAAGACATGTCAAAAGGACAAAAGCCAGCTTAAAGAGATTTCCACGGTCTAAGTCTAGAATACTGTGAACATCAAAATAAATAATGATAGTGATAACTGTAGTTTATTAAATAAAATAAGAAACCATTTATCAAACAGATATAAATAAATTAATAAACCTAAAGTTTGATGAGGAATAGGATATTTACATACTTTAAAATACAAAAATCTTATTAATTACAAGGTAGGGGGAGAAAACTTACAACAAAGAAGCTTGGTAGCAACCACTTTGATCAAGTGATCCAAGTGAACATCATCAATAATGGGACACATTGAAATCATGCACCACCTGATAAAATGCAATATGATGAACAGAGCATCATTTCAGTGATATTCTTGTCAAAGATGCATAACATGCAACTAACCATGAGGAACCACTGGAGAAAACAAAATTGGAAACTCTATAAGATACCTGGCCTCTAGTTTTTGGCATTCGGGTAATATTGGCCTCATTGAATAAGGAAATGTTCCTTCTTCTACATTTAGAGATTCTAGAGAATTGACATAAATTCTTGTTTATATATTTGATAGAATACACCAGTGAGGCCAACTGGGCCTTGGCTTTTGAGGGTGGAGGGCAGGAGGAGTTTCAAAATTACTAATTCTATAACTTTTCTTTACTATTCAGATTCTTTTTATTTCTTTTTGAGTCAATTTTAGTAATTTGTGTCTTTCTAGAAATTTATTCATTTCATCTAAGTTTTCTAATTTGTGGCATGGTATTTCCGTATAATCAATTTTTATTTCTCTAAGGTTCGTTATAATTTCACCTTATTCATTCTTAATTTTTGTAATTTGAGTCTTCTCATACCCCTTTTTTGTCATTCCTTTTTATTTTTTAAATTATTTTTATTTTTCAATTATAGTTGACATTAAATATTATTTTATATTAGTTTTAAGGGTACAGCATAGGGGTTAGACATTTATATAACTTATGAAGTGATCTCCATTGATTAGTTTAGTACTCACCTGGCACCATATATAGTTATTACATTATTATAGACTAAATTCTCTATGTTTACAACCCAGTGACTACTTTGTAACTGCCAACTTGTACTTCATCCCTTCACCTTTTTCACCCAGCCCCTTAAACTCCCTCCCATCTGGCAAACATCAGTTTGTTCTATCTATGAGTATGTTTCTGTTTTGTTTTGTTTTGTTTTTTTGTTAACGTTGTTTATTTTGGTCTTTAGATTCCACATTAAGTAAGATCATATAGTATTTGTCTTTACCTGTCTGACTTATTTTACTTAGCATAATATCTTCCAAGTCTATCCATATTGTAGCAAATGGTAAGATTTCATTTTTTATTATGGTCCTCTATTATTCCATTGTATGAATGTACTACCTCTTCTATATCCAATCATCTATTGATGAGCATTTAGGTTGCTTCTGTATTTTGGCTTTTATAAATAGTGCTACAGTGAACATAGGTATGCATATGTCTTTTCAAATTAGTGTTTTGAATTTCTTCAGATACACAGAAATGAAATTGCCTTCTTGCTCCCTTAGTTTCATACATCTAAAGTTTTGTCAATTTATTGATTTTTCCAAATACAAACATTTGGGTTGTTGATTATGTCTATTGTTTTCTATTATCTATTTCATTTATTTTGCTCTAATCTTTGTTATTTATTATCTTCTACTTAACTTTAAGTTTAGTTTGCCCTTCTTCTTTTTCCAGTGTCTTCCTTCTTTTATAATATGTGAATTTATAGCTATAAATTTCCTGCTAAGCACTGCGTTAACTGCCTCCCATAAGTTACATGTGTTGTGTTTTCGTTTTTATTCTTAAAGTACTTTTTACTTTCCCTTGTGATTCCTTCTTGACCTTTTGGTTTTTTAGAGTGTGTTGTTTAATTTCCACATATTTTTCTGTTCCTCAATTTTTATTTTTTTATTGTTTTCTAATTTTATTACATTAGGTTCAGAGAACACAGTTTAAATTATTTCAATCACTTTAAATTTATTTAGGTTCATTTTATGTCTAAGCATATGGTGTATCCTGGAGAATGAGAATATTCCATGTGCTCTTAAGGAGACTTTTATCCTGCTGCTGTCAGATAAATTGTTCTATAGATGTCTGTTAGATCCAACTGGTTTATATTATTGCTCAAGTTCTCTATTTTGTGGTTGATCTTCTGCCTAGTTGTTTCATCTATTATTGAAAGTTGGTTAGTAAAGTCTAACTATTATCATTGAATTGTCTATTTCTCTCTTCAACTTTATCAGGTTTTTCCTCCATGTATTTTTGGTCTGTCTTGTTAGGTGCATATGTAATTGTTATGTCTTCCTGATGGAGTCAACCTTTTCTCGTTATAAATGTCTTTTTTGATCCCTACTGACAGTTTTAAAAATTAAATCCTTTTTGTTTGACATTAGTATAGCCAATTCTGCTTTCTTTGGTTGATGTTTGCATGTTACATGTTTTTCAGTCATTTCACTTAAAACCTAATGTTATTGAATCTAAAGTGTTTCTCTTATAGATAACATATAGTTGGGTCTTCGTTTTTTATCCAGTCTCAAATTGTTGGCTTTTTTTATTAGATTGTTTAATTCAGTCATATTTTATATCATTATCCATATGATTGGATTTATGACTGCCACTTTACTTTTTGTTTTCTCTATGGCTCATCTTTTTTCATATTTCCTTTCCTCTTTATTGCCTTCATTTGTAAGTGAATATTTTTAGTATAGCACTTAAATTACTTTGATTGTTCACTGTATTAAATTTTTTTTCTTAGTGGTTATATTAGGGCTTTCAGTATACATATTATCATAACTACTTCAGATTCATACTAACTTCAATCACAGTAAGATATAGAAATGTTACTTCTATATAGCCCTTCTCTTCTTCTGCCTTTTTGTGTTATTATGCTTGCTCACTAGCAAAATATGCATTTCTTTACAGCATCCTTAGATTTAAACTTCCTCAGACTCTATTCCAAATAAAATCAGTTCATTTATGGAGAACTACAGAGTTCTCTGTTCTCATGGCCTGACTCTCTCTCTCATGCAGAATCTCTGTGCTACTGCTCCAGAAATGGGGGCGGGAACTTTTACACTTGCAGTGTCACCCATTACAAGAAACACTATTGTCTGGGGGTACCGGAAGAGGAGAGCATCACTGGTCTTCTAAGTTTGTCTCTCCCAGCATGGAACCTCTGCCCTACACAGAAACTGAGTGATTACTGGAGCCCAGTATTCTCAATTTTCTGTGCCTGGGGTAGTTTCTGTCTTATGAATGAAACCTGGATGGAAGAAGGGAGCCTCAGACGTCCCTTGTCTGGACTAGAGCTTCTGCAACACAGAATTGGGAAGGATAAAGAATGCTGGTGGCCAATTCCTCCTAGAGAGAAATCAAAGTCTTAAATTGGGACGTGGAAAAAGAGGAAGACCTTTGTTATTTGCTACACCCAACAGGAATAGACTTTCCATTGCACTGAGCTGGGAAAGGTAGGAGGACAATTCATGCTCAAATGCAACAGACCATAGCTGATTGTACCAAGGTTTACTAGATTTTCTCAAATAAATGTTTGTCCATTTGTTGTAGGTTTTTAGGGCAATTTCTAGATACTCTAAATATTGTGTTTTTTTAAATAATTTTCACCAGTTATGATTGTTTTATTGACCGAGAGGGACAACGGAGTTCTTCATGCCAACATTCTATAAGTGCTTTTTCAAATAACTTCATTTTAGAGTGAATGAGCCTGAAACTGTTCTGAGCATGGAAATAATAATGAATTTCCATTCTAGCCCTAGCAATATAGATGTATTATTTAAGTTTTTCTTCATTTATAATATGGGTACCTTATATATATCTCAGATTGTGGTGAGGATTGAAAGATTATTGAAATAGTGTTATATAAAGCACCTAACATAAAAGTTAACTCATAATAGACACTCAATAGACATTACTTCTATCCTCTTCAAGATTGTCTCAGGCTGGATAACTGTATCTTTAGTGACTATCACAGTGTCTGCCATATGGTATGTATACAATAAATGTTGAACTGGATTGAAGGATAGATGGATGGATGAGTGGATAGATGGGTGGAAGGTGAATAATTTCTAAGATTCTAATAATTAGTTTACCAATATAAATAAAACAGAGGATGATGTCCAAAATTTTTTAATGCTACATCCTGAGCAAATTGATCAGAAATGATGCTAGCTCTCAGGAGTGGCTACAAAATTAACGGGAAACAATGAGGGATAAAATATGTTGCCCCTTCTTCAAAAATTAAGAATTTCAAAGTGGTGACAGGAAATCACTAACCCATGTTTGAGGCCCTTCCCTAGCATCCAAGGATGAGATCCTGTGTAATTATCCAGGACATATACCCATGAAGCCATCTTCATTCACTTTTGCCCTAGACTAGGATCTTGGGGGATGCCTGATGTGAAAAGTTTTATTCCTTAGTTGCTGGAAGGTCTTAGGGAATTAAGGTAAAAGTGAGAGCCTAGGGCAGCCTTAGGTGGCAGAAGACAGGTGGACAAGAAGGGCACTGTCACTTAGGGCACTGTCGATGTACCAAGATTTGAGAAATATTCAATACCTTAAAACACTATCATAATGCAAAAATAAAAAAATGAGAGTTCAAAAAGTTCAATTACAGAAAATTTTAGGCCATATTATTTAAAGGTTAATAATCATACACAGCTGGCAGGCTAGAAATTCTATAGGTCCTTTTGCAAATCTGTCTAGATTTAGTGCCACTTGGTTGCTATGTCCACTTATTGAAGCAATTCTACAACTGCAGAACCAGCTCAAACTGGTCTTATCTTGTTTTTAACAAGTCCTGGAACCAAAGTTTAAAGCTTGGGTACACCACTTACAAGTAAGACTTGTGAACCCTTAACTGTTCCCCAACACTAAACCAAAGGACCAGGACATGACCAGAACCTGAATTCCAGAAACTTTCAGAACCAAAAGGTTTGTTGTCCAGGAAGATCTGGTCCTGAAGCTCCTTAAATATTGCCCTGAACCCTGGATCAGAGACACAGATTTGAGCCTTGCTTCCTGTCTTCTTGCCAGTTGACTTCACAATAAAAGCTTTTTTCTTTTCTCAAAAGCAGGTGTCATAGGATTGGCTTTTATGTACATCAGGCAGTGAGTCCTTACTAGATAACAATTCTGGTAGAGCTTGTTGTGCATGTTCTGAGCAGGAGAATTGAAATACTGGGTCCCCAAGACCCATTCGGACCCCCAAGGATGAGGTTGCCCACCATTTCCCTGCCTAATCTTGACTTCTTCCCTCCACACTCCTCTCTTCCTCTAAGAAGAACTTCAGCAAGTACTGGCTTGAGAGAAATTGCCATTCATTTTATACTTCAATTCATATTACTGTTGGGGTTTTATTTAACAAGGATACATCTACTTAGGGAAATGATAGTGCCTCCTATCATTGATTACAAATGATAGTAAAGAATTGTCCCCACAGTCATCTATGGATAAATCATCCAAACAGAAAATGAATAAGGAAATATCAGCCTTAAAAGACACATTAGACCAATTAGACATAATTGACATTTACAGAGACTTTCATTCCAAAACAGCAGCTTATATATTCTTCTCTAGTGCACATGAAACATTCTCAAGGATAGATCATATGTTGGGAAACAAAACTAGCCTCAATAAATTTATGAAGATTGAAATCATACCAAGCATATTATCTAACCATAATGCTTTGAAATGAGATCAACTGTAAAAAGAAAACAGGAAGAGTCACATATACTTGGAGATTAAACAATATGCTACTAAAGAATGACTGGGTCATAGAAGAAATAATAAGAAAGATCAAGAGATACGTAGAAATAAATGAGAATGAAAATATAGCATATCAAAATTTGGGGGACACAGCAAAAGTGGTAATAAGAGGAAAGTTCATATCATTACAGGCCTATCTCAAGAAACAAGAACAATCTCAAATAAACTATGTAACATTACATCTTAAAAACTAGAAAAAGAAGAACAATTAAAGCGCAAAGTCAGCAGAAGGAAGGAAATAATAAAAATTAGAGTGGAATTAAATAAAATTGAGAACAACAAGTCAATAGAAAAAAATTAATGCAACAAAGAGCTGGTTCTTTGAGAGATGAATACAATTGACAAACCTCTGGCTAGACTCACTAAGGAAAAAAGAGAAATAACATGAATAAAAAAAATAAGAGATGAAAGAGGAGTGGTTTCGGTCAAGATGACAGACTAGGTAAAAGTGGGATTGGACTCCTCTCAGGACCACAATAAAATTACAACCAAATTATAAAGTAATCAACACGGAGTATCACCTGAAGTTCTGCTGATTATAACAGAGACATCTGATGCTATAAAGAAGGAGCCACATCAAAATCAGTAGGAGAGACAAAGTTGCAAATTGGGTTGAGCTCACATCCATGTATGATGGTGGAGCAACAGGAGGGAGAATTCAGCTGCAGAGGTCTCCCTGAAAAATAGAGGGATCTTAGCTCAATACAGGGGTGCCTTGGCCCAGGATGCCAGCCCAGGGAAAGGGGAGTTCCCAAAAAATCTGACTGTAAAAATCTGTGGGGATTCTGGTCATCCGGGTGAGATGGAAGGAGGCTGAAATCCTAGATGCCCCTTTAAAGGGCCCACAGGCTGTCTTGCTGGTGGACACACACTTTGGGCACCACTGGAGTGATGGAGGTTCACACAAGTACATACAGAGAAAGACAGCATTATATGGCACCAGAATGAGGGCTGGATGAACAGCCGCATTGTGCCTTATTCGGGGCCCACCTATGGGACAGCCAACAGGTGGACACCGCTTGCTTGTACTGAACCCTCTCCCACATGAACAATTTTGAAGCTACATTGGCCTGGGGAGAACAGCTCATCCTACCCAAAACACATATTGCCCGGGGCGGATCCACAGTGGCTGCCCCAACTCTGCCCCTTTCCAGAGGGTAACATTTTGGTGCAGGCTTCAGAGCTGTGAGCAAATTTCAGGAAAATCAGTTGTGAGCAGATCACTGCTGCATGCATGAGTTGCAATATCACTTAGGGGGATCACAGAGATCCATGGGACCACCCCAGATGGCAGCTGGTCTGACTGTGAATATGACTTCTGTGGGAATGTGCAGACATGGAAGTTGTAGTAACACAGAGATAATATTGGCCTCATAGCCCTTGCTTCACTGAGAGCCCGCCCCATCCAAACCACAAAGTACTCGAAGCCAGTTGACAAGCAGACTCTTCTGCCCTGTCCCTTTCCAAGATTTGGTATTCTGGGCAAGCAACAGACCTGTTAGTGCAGTGTACAAATTTCGGGGAAAACAGTGGTGGGCAGATCACCACTGCCAGCAAGAGACACAATATTGTTTGGGCGGACTGTAGGGGTTTGTGGTCCATCTCAGATGGAAGTGGGTCTTTCAGTATCTGCGACTTTAGTGGGAGGCCACAGTCTCAGAACTGGCAGCAAATCTGGTGCTATAATCTGCCGTGTCTCACTGAGACGCCACCATACCTCACACACAAATTATCTGTGTCAAGCCTGTTCTCAGGCAACCCAGTCCCATCTTGTGCTTTCCTTGAGACACAAATTCAACAGTAACTAACAGCATTCAGATCATGCGGCCCACACAAAGTTCATGCATCCCAGGAGAAACTTTTGGTGGTGGACAAAAAAACCCTGCCCACGATCTTCAGTAATTTTTTAATGGGTCTCCCATGTTTGTAGGCCCAAGGAGGACAGCAACTGGCCTTGCTGTGAACTGAGACTTTTATAGGAAACCACAAAAACATGAAAACAACCTAAGCCTTTCTTGATAGATGATTGAATAAAGAAGATATGGTACATATATACAATGAAATATTACTCAACCATAAGAAGCGATGAAATATTGCCATTTGCAACAACACGGATAGACCATGAGATAATCATGTTAAGTGAAATAAGTCAGACAGAAGTTGAGAACCATATAATTTCACTCATATGTGAGATATGAAATAAAAGTAACAGACAAGAGAAACAAATGGGGAATCAAGGATATGAACAGTGGATTAGTGGTTACTAGAGGGAAGGGAAGAGGGGGGAGTTAAATAGATAGAGGCATGGGGGGTCAAATATTTGGTGGCAGAAGGAAATTTAACTCCGGATGGTGATCATGCAATGTAATATACATATGATATATTATTGAATTGTATATTTGAAACCTATTTGAGTTTATTAACCAATGTCACCTCAATAATTTTAATAAAATAAATAAAATAATAAAATAAATGAATTGTGGAACCTGAGAAGATTCATTTGATATGAACCACAAGAAGGAATATTCTGCTCATATGGACTTCCCACAGTCAACCAAGGGCCCGATTTTATGAATAATAAGAGTCTAGCAGCCATTTGCTCACACTGGCTCCTTACCCACTTTGTACACTGGGAAGAACCTCAGACTGAACTCCCAGCTTCCTGCACTATGCTCGCTTGTTTCCACTACAGGAAAGCTCTGGTTTCCTTTTCTACCACAGGACTGAGACCTGCTCCATCCAATCAGAACTACATGAATTTATTCTCATTTGCATCTATACCAACCAGTTGGAACCACACAATTTGGAAACCTCATTTGCATAAAACTGGAATGGGAACTTTATAAAAGATGGCCTTCCCTTTTCATCAGGGGAGCACAATTTAGGTTGCTACTTGAATCTGTGTCTCCTGGACTGAAGCTCCTTTTGTTCAATAAATGCTTTGTATTCTTTATTACAATTTAAGATTAATTTTAGTTTATGGTATTCTAGTTCACACCTGAAGAAGGGCAGAATTTGCCACCCCAAAAGATGCCTCCATGGCATAAGCATTATTTTAGGCTGATTGTTTTTGAGAAATAGCAGACATAGGAAAAGCTCTGGAATCTGAGTAGACAGTTACCCTTTTGTAAGAGAAATTTACATTTATAAGAGAAATCTTTATTTGCAAGGGTGTCTGTCTCTCTGCACCAAGAGAAGGATAATTAAATTTCTATAGAATCATCAATGTAGAGGGCAAATGACTAAACTCTGCATAACAACCATACATTCATTTACCATGCTTTTCCTGGTAACTTCCCATAACTGGCCTCCCTCCACCCTAAAAACCTTTTTTTTCTTTAGGTGGAGATGATATTTAAGGTGATGGCTTCTGCCATTTTGGAGACTTACTCAGATTCTCTGGGTCTCTCCCATGTATACAGGAGGTACACATATTATTAAACTTCTTTTTGTTTTTCTCCTGTTGAAATGTCTTTTATTATGGGAGGGTAGAGCACAACCAAGAATCTAGAAGGGTAAAGGAAAAATTATTTTTCCTCCCCTACACACCAAAGTTTTAGCTATTTTTCCTCTCTTAGAAACATATATGATCAGTAACAATGACAGTCAAAGTTGTAGTTATGCTGCCCGTGGGCTTGCTTCTTCATTATTTTAGTATTTTCCATCATAAAATAGTGCTGTACAGTAAATCCTCACTTAACATCATTGATAAGTCTTGGAAAGTGTGACTTTAAGTGAAATAACATAAGGAAAACAATTTTACCAAAGGCTAATTGTATAAACAAGAGTTAAGTTCCCACAGCATATGAATAACACAAACATCACCAAACTTCTAAAGACCCAAACACATCTAATATTAAACATTTAAATAAATATGAGTTATACATACATTTTTTAAAAATTAATATAAATGAATATTATTTCCTGGCCCACTTTTTCCAGTTCAGATGCAGGTGGCTGGAGCTTATTCCAGCAGCTTAGAGTGTAAGGCAGAAACCCACTCTGAACAGGATGCCCTTCCATTGCAGGACACACTCACACACACATACCCTCACTCACTAAGACTGGGGCAATTTATACACACCAATTCACCTAACGTGCACATCTTTGGGATGTGGGAGGAAACCGGACTACCTGGAGAAAACCCATGTAGACATGGGGAGAATGTGCAAACTCCACACAGACAGCAAACAGGGATGGGAAACAATTTTTTACATTAATGTTATAATGAAAAGATGCTTTTCAATGATTTGCTGTATATTGGTGCTTTTCTAATTGAATGTGCAAATGAGTCACCTGGAGACATTATTAAATGCAGTTTGCTAATTGAGTCAGACTGGGTTGGGGTCTGAGATTCTGCATTTATAATAGACTCCTAGCTAATGCCCACTCTATAGGTGAGTGAACCAAAGTAGAACGACTCTGAATAATATTAAACAGAAATTGGTCCAGATTAAACCTTATCTCTTGATTGTAATCTGTAGTTCATTCATTATTTCCTAAATTTTAAAGCAACTGTCTAGCCCTAGGTTGCCACATTCTCTCTTGGAAGTCAATGGTCAATTAGTATGCAGGTTGGATATACGTTTTAAATTCTTCCAGCTTTCAGAGGCTTGTGCCTTTTTGTCTCTGAACTGAAAAAAAAAAATCACACCATCAAAAAGTAGGAAATGTTGCCTGCCAACTAGTATAGGAAACTCTCAAACTTTTATTGTGTAGTTTGTGACATCTGAATGTTTCATATATGATCTCTACTCATTTCATTATTTTCGGCCTTTTAGGCAATACATTCTTCCCGCTTCTTTCGTTAAATGTGAAGCACATTTTTAGACTATGAATGTATTTAAAATTTCTTGCTTCTCATTAATCTTCTCCATAGGTTACTTTTAAAGCTAAGCAACCTTATTCGTGGTGAATACCTTCATCTCAAGTGCAATTTCCTAAAAATTAAACTCTTGTCCTCCAAGATTTGACAATATCTCTATGGCTTAGCTTAGTGCAAGTTGCAAAATTACATTGTTTTATTAATACATCACTGAATAGAATCTGACCCATCCCTTGACTTCTGTATGTGCAGCACTCTCACCATGGATTAATTAATGAGGAAAAAACCTCATTAATAGAATCCAGAAATTTTACTACTAGTTAAAGGTTTGAATACTCTAACGCCTACTAGAATACAATGCTTTTAAAATAAGATTTATTCAACATTTGGAGAAAAAAAATTGTTTAATAGGGCTCATAGTTATCATTTGGCCATAAGACAAAATTATTGAGTCAAAAAAGTGTTTCTTGATGAGAAAAGAGTTCTTTTTTTGTATGAAAAACCTGAAATTAAGAAAGAGCTCCATTATTAATAGTCATTTAATAACACAAACTATTTCTTAGAGTAATAACTCAGAGGAATAGGCAATAAAGCATTCATCAGAGAAATAAAGTGAAACATTTCATATACATTTACATTTCTCTTTATCTTTAAAAGACTGGCATTAGGATATTTTTCTCCAAGTCAATATTTCTTCTTAAAGCCCACCAACCCATAGTGATCCGTCCAACTTCTGATCCTATAACATTATCTGTAGAACTCAAATAGCAATTATCTAAAATCAACTCTTAATGCAGGTTATGTTTTTTTGTATGAATTCTATCTCTCCAAAATAGAATGTGAGGTCTTGAAGGGTAGGCACTGTGGTTTTTAATTTTTGTGATCTTTTGCTCGTGGAACACTAGAAATACATTTCTGTCTATGTCCATTTTAAGTCATTCTATCCTTTCTCTCAATCCTGTAACTCTTTTCTTATATTTTCCCTAATCTAGAGGTAGTTTCATGTTCTAAAGCTTTTTTTTTTTATTTCAACAAAAGTAAATTCACTGCAACATGTAGCTTTTTAGGGTTAATTTTTAAATTGCTATATTATCTGAAGACATCATCACAATCCATACAACGTCAACTGTACACCCACACTGCATAGACAAAATTACAAAATCACAAAATTACAAAATTGGATCCATCGGCCCTAAATGCAGAGCATTCTTTTTTATGTACTATCTCAGACTAAACATTATAATGTTATACAACTTACCATTTTCAGTAAAGCTTTTTGCTTATACAAAAGCATACAAGTTATTAACAAAACAAATAATGAGACAAAAGCAAATGGTATCAAGAAAAATAACAAGGTTTCCCTCCATATGTCACCTAGGTGAAAATCACAAAAAAAGGAAAGAGTTAGATGTTTGCAATTATTTTTGAAACTGATTTTATAAATAATCTGGTAAATAGTGAAAAACTGAGTTTAACTCAGAAACTTCTGCCATCTTTGCCAGAGCATAGATACCACAGTTATGTTTGAGTATAGCATTCTTTTCATTTGTGTACTCTTTATATAGAACAATTACCTTACTGAACTGTGACATTTCTACATTTCACTTAGAAAAATAACTCCCCAAAGCCTAATTCTTATTATCTGATATGACTTTGTTTAAAATTTGACCTTGTAAATTTTTCGTAGGAAAAAAAATGAGAAAAAAATAGCCAAATGGTTGAATAAACATATGTATCACTTAACTCTCAATAAGTCAAATGTTTATATCATATAATGCTGTAGTGAACAAGAGTTGATCTTCAATAAAAGTCCCTGTGTGAATAATGCAACTAGTCTTTAAAGGTCATGTTTTTAAAGTTGTCTCATATTTTAGTAGCTAAAGAGATGTTTTTATTTTCTTTTAGAGATGAAGTTCTAATGGTTTTTCTGCATAGCAAAAAAAATGAGCAATTGCTAGACAAACTTGAAAAAGTAGACAAAGTCTGTCCTTCCAAACTAATATCTCTTACTTGTTTTGAAGTAGTAGTACAGAGCATCCTGAATCCTAGGCCCATACTTATACTTAAACCTACTCCCAACCTCTCCTATTTCTTTGCCTTATTCTCTTAGGATCTTATCTTCTACTAAGTCAAATTTATATGGTCAATTCAGTTAAGATTTGCAAGGATATAATTCAGAGAAATGACTAATAATTTAAGTTTCTGGCATGCAAAATTAACAGTGGGAAAGCAGGCTTCTTTCCTAGGGTTCCAGTTGCTTTCCCTAGATAGAGAGTCAACCCTAGAGAAGATATAGTTTCATTTAAAAAAAATATTATCCTATTGTTCTATACCTCAAAACATCCAATAAGAGATACTAAAAAACTAAGACTACGGGCATCTCAAGAAATTCTTTTTTCCTAATCTCAAAGTTATTAAGATTTTACCAAAGATATCCATCAGGGAAAAAGAAATCTCAGCCATCAATATCATGTTTAGCACTGTATGTAAAATACATAAAAGGATGTATTTATGTATTTAAAGTGGATATCCACTTTAAACTATGCACTGACCAATGACAAGATGTAATTTAGGACATGACTTTTTCAATGTTAGTTCCATAGAGTAACCAGATCTCTTACAGCAGTGACAAAATGAAAAATGTAGAATCAATAAGTGTTTGTTCTGATGCAATATATCTCTTAGTTTATTAAGTTCTCCCTCTATCTGCCTATTGTTTCTCCATGGCCTTTAATGATTACATGATATAGTTGGTATCTTTGTTTATTGTCTATCTCTACTCAACTTGGGAACAAAACAAATTTTGTGAAGACAGGGATTTTTTTTTCTGCTATATCTCACATGCCTAAAAAAGTCTAACACATAATTGGTGCTTAATAAATATTTGATGAACAAAAGAAAACAATGATTCCATTATATTAGTAGGGAGATAATAGCGACACAGCAATTTTAGTATAATGGAATAACATGAAAGGAGATGAATGATTGAGAGGAATGCAACTATCTGTCTGTATCTATATATGTATATGTATGTACATATCTATATACCTGAAAGAGAAATGATAAGTTAATTTAATTTCAAATAATTATTAGTTATCTTTATTGATAAAGCTAGTTTACTGTGAAAAACAATAATTTTTTGCCTCACTCTCAAGCCTTTTTAGTTTATGTTATTTAAATATGTCTTTTACCATAAGTCTCTTTAAATTAGTGTTACAAGTGAATGGAATATGCATTTTACTGATGATTACATTAGAAAAATATTCATTAGACATAGTACTAGACACTTAAAAACCAGTGTATGCTGATCGATCCTGGATTTAAAATTTTGGTTCTTTTAAAAATTGAAAGCATAGGAAAATATTGTTAAAATGGGCTCCACCTTAAAAAGAACTAGCATGTTCTTTTTATTGAGAAAAAAACAAGAATGTTCACAATAGAACTATAACAAGACCTCAAATAGTTTAACTGCTCTTAGTTAAAACTGAATATTATATTTTCCATAAATCTATGTTAAATTGAAATGCTTGCTAATTTATCTTCTCTGATTATAGACTACAGGAAAGAGCCTTTTGATTTCCATAAATATAAAATACACGGAAAGAACATTAATTTTGCTTACAAATAGCTCTAATTATTTAGTTAATGTTCATACCTTGCCAGCATTGTTTATCACTCCATTCACTCCAAATTCCACTATCTGAGCAATAAATATTCACTCTGCTTCTCACTAAAAAGCATAATTGTTGGCTTTTATTTGATGTTCTTGTGATATATATTTCATTTTCAAATGTGGGAGTCTGAAAACCAAGGAAAAAATAAGATGCCATTATTTGATGTAATTGCTGCTAGACCAATCCTATTTCTTTTGTCACTTTCAAAGTGGGTTTTGTTACATAAAATATATGCATCAAATGATTAAAAAGATATATACTAAATTCCTAGCAATGATTATCTCTGTATAGTGGGTTACTTTTTTATTCTCATTTTATCTTCCTTTCCTTATCTATATTCTTAAATTTTTCTATAGTGATAATGGATCAGTTGTAGTAAAGGGCATGTGTGACAGGACAAAATTCCTAGGTAGTTTTGTTGTTTATGACACCCAGTATTTATATTTATCTCAAATTTCTCAGATTCCATAAACTTGAAAATGCTACATACACTGAATTAAACAAAAAGACAGAGCCATCACAAATTTTGTTTCTATGAAAACTATAAAATTCATAAACATAAAGCTTTTTTTTTTCCTTATTCTTGTTCTGGTTAACTGTCATAATACCTGAGTAGCAGTGATCAGGAATTGGCATGAAACTACCCTTTCAGATATGAGAATACACAAGGTTGGATGATTTCAAAGGAAAAAAAATCACTGAAGAGATTACTTCAATTTTATATTTCAAAGAGTGGAAGAGTGTTTCTCATCCAAAATAACAACTTTACTTTTGTTGTAACTTTTCTTGGGAACCAGCATAATGTAATATAGGTGAAAGTGTACTGGGAATAAGATCTCAATTCTAATTTTAGTTATGTAGTTTGACTGTAAATCAATTCACTTCCTTGGGACTTGTAAATCAGCTCAACTCCCTGTTTTTTCATCTGTTTATGGTATGAATTAATTAGAACTAATGCCTCACTTACTTATCTCCACCACTTTCTGAGTTAGAAACTAATACATAAAATTAACATATAATAATGTGGGGAGCAGTCTTGCAACCATTACCTACTTCCCCAGTTAGCCCCTTTCCCTGCTACAAGCAATTCTTGGGTAGCCCTGCCAGACTCTAATTTTGACTTGATGGTTGTTCCTCAACAAGTGATTTTTATGTTTGTTTGTGTTTTTTGTTTTGTTCTCTTTTTTACTTGAGCCATCTTCATAATCCATCTTATGCACACACTTGGCAACTTTAATTTATTGACACAATATTGGACACGAGTTGCTAGATTATCTTTAAGGTCCTATGTAGCTTTAAAATTGGTATGATTATACTCTCAGACTGTAAAAATCTTTCTTTCGTCCATTAGATTATTTAATTTGCTGGAAATTAAACTAGGATAACTGTCATGTTCTAGTCCTCATGTGGATAGCAACTGATTGATTCTCATGTTTGCTATTTTATTTAAAAGCTATGTTTATGATTATCCCAAATAAATGTAATGTTCATACCACCAAAGTAGTATCATCTTCTGTGAACTCAATTTCATAAATGAAACACTTTGCTGGAGTAGGTCCTATAGGTATGCTCCATTTCAGGTTAATTTCTTCTGAATTCTTCACAATAATACTAAGATAGTCTGGTGGTGAAGGTTTAACTGAAAAGAAAAAGGAAACCTTTTAACATGGAGGTAACTGAAGTTTAGCAGTAACCATAACCAGTAGTTAGGGAAACTTAGTAACCTAAGCCTCCAGCATTAGTCAGGTGGCTTGAGACTATTCTCTATGACGTGAATTAAAATCAAAGTTGCTTACTAACCAAGTTTAGTTAATTAAGAAATTGAGTTTTTGTGGAAATTATTTTTTAATAAGTCATCTACTGACACATATTTAAGCCCAAGATAAAAGTTAGATGATCTAAATCATCATAGCCATTTTTTTTTTCATTTTGTAGTGAAGAGAAGCAGAATAAGCTGCCCCAAAATATGCCACTTTGGCACGTGGATTATTTTGAGCTGAAGACCATCAAGACTCAAAAGACTCAGGAAAAGTTTTCTTTCTTTTTATTTCTTTTTCTTTATTTTTTTTTACCTCTGCCTTAATTCACTAAAAGAATTTAAAAAGAGGACATGGTCCAGGAAGAAAGCTATCATCAGTGATAACTACAAAAGAGTATGGGCTAGGTGGGGTAGGCTGGGAGGAGCTGGCAGAGCATGTTTGTTCAAATTTTTCTCTGTGTCCTATTGTCTCTGCATGGCATGACAAACATCTTTTTACCAAACATTTGTTCTTCCCATCTTCCTGTGAACTACTTTCCTTCCCTTTGAAGTTCTAGACCCCTACCCTCTTGTTCTTAGCTCAGGATGGCACATAAGCTTCAATTGCCTGGTTGCCTTTGGACCTTTCTTGTCTATGTGAGGCTTCCATATAGACAAAATAAAATTTGATTTTCTCTTATTAATCTCACTTATGTCAATTTAGTTATTATACCAGACAAAAGAACCTAAAAAGGTAGAAGAAAAGTTTTTAGCCCCTACAGTAGCATTAGGAACAATTACCACAACCATAACTACCACTATTTTTTTATTAATAGCTAACACTTTTTTTGAACTTATGATATGTCAGACACTGATCCAGGGACTTTACATAAAAAAATTCATTCATATCTCATAATAAATTTATGAAGTGGTCCTTTATTAACTTCATTTTACTCATGAGGAAATTGAAACAAATGTTAAAAGTAACTTGCCCAAAGTCATATAACTAGAAAGTGGTAAATCCAAGATTCAGGCCCAGATATGGCTGACTCTAGAATCTGTCATTGTCATAATTGTTACAGCTGAGAACTCAGACTTAGAAAATATCCAAGCATTTGCTTATTGAAGACTGGAAGTAAGTGATTCCATAATTACTCTATCACTAACACTAGACAATAATACTATATAACAGACCAACTTTTGAAGCTGAGAAATAGAGTTTGAGTTCTAAATGAAAGTGACATTTTACCCTTCATTCAATTCCTTATCTTCCAAACTTTTATATTTAATAAGAGCTTCCTCATATGCTTTGTTGGCCCTCATTTTTCTGGCTTTGCATTTCAGTAGGTATCTCTTTCTCTATATCCCTATATCTTTATCTCTATGTCTATCTCTATGTCTATCTCTTCTCTTCCATGTGTTTGTAAACGGCTTAAACTAGGAACATCTTGAAGCTGCTTGTTTACCTCACCTATATCTTGAAGCTGAAAAATGAAATAGCTGGGTCTGATAAGCTGGGATTTTGATGATCCATTAACACAGATGTAGAAATCTTTATAGTCTGGTGACTCCAAATAGGGAAACCTGCATCCAATATTTTTTCCATTACTCTTGATGTAATCAACACATTGTAATGCATGGTCCAAGCCTTCATACCTATAAAAAAAGTTTTGTAAGAATTGTTTTAATGATACATTCTTGTATCATGAAGTCCGATTTCCAATTATCTTAAGATATCAAGTGAATTAAAAATTATTTAATAACACGCCACATTTATTAAGTACTAACTATGTCCCAGATCTTATAACAATTGCTAGGGATACCACAGTAAGGAAGATTAAAAGATAATGCAAGGTTAGGCAGACTCACCAACAGGACTCGTGAATCAAATAACAAGATTCCTATTAAGGAAACCAGGGACTTATATAGATAATCTTGGATGATATTGTCTTTCTTTCCTATTTTTTTTATTATTAAAGTATAGCTGGCTCACAATATTATATTACTTTCAGGTGTACAAATTTTTATACCTTACAAAGTGATCATCATGATATATCTACTAACCAGATGTCACCATAAAAAGTTATTACAATATTATTGACTACATTCCCTATGCTGTACACTACATTGCTTATTTATTTTATAATTGGAAGTTTGTACCTTTTATTCCCCTTCACCCATTTCTCCAGCCCCCTCTCCTCTGGCAACCCTCATGCACTCTCGGTGAGATTATAAATTGGTGCATTCACAATGAAAAACGGTATGGATGTTCCTCAAAAAATTAAAAATAGAACTACCATATGATCCAGCAATTCCACTACTGGATATTTATATAAAGAAAATGAAAACATTAATTAAAAAAGACATATATACTTCTATGTTCATTACAGCATTATTTACAATAGCTAAGATATGGAAGCAACCTATGTGTCCATCAATAGATGACTGAATAAAGAAGATGTGAGATACATATATTATATATATGGAATATTACAATGAAATATTATTTAGCAATAAAAAAAGAATGAAATCTTGTCATTTGCAAAAACACTTATGCTAAGCGATACTACCTTTTTTATATTATACTAGAAAACTTATATTTGAAGAAAGCAGATTTAAAAGCAGATTTACAAAATATTATTATATTTAATAAAACAAATGAAACTTCTTGACTGATACAGTACACATCAAGAGATCAACTTCAGAAAAGTCAACGGGGGTCAAAAAGAAAAAAAAAGGAACTATTTGGCAAGTAAATATCTAATTTCCCTTTCTCTTAGACAAGAAATGTTACCATATCATTGAAAGTTTTATTCCCATAAAACTAATGAGAATTAAGGGGGACTTCCCTACTGATTTCCAAAGCAACAAATACCTCATTTATTTTCCTAAAGAAAAGCTTGCAATGCAAAATGTGGCATTATCTGTAAAAGCAGCCAAAATCCCTTTTGAAATGTGGCCAATCTAGCAGCTGGTAAGATACTGGTAAAAATATCTGGATTCTACAGAATTCACTTCTTGCCAAGTATTTTTTACTTTAGGCAGAATTTGCAAAATTGTAGTATCTTGGTTAATTCACCTGATTAGAGTTTGAGAGACTTGAGTTCTAGGTTTGACTTTACACAAATTTACTTTGTGCCAGTGGGAAGCCCTTATATTCCATTTTTATGGTGTTAATATTTTCCCCTTACTACTTTACTAAAGTGAGAATAAAGTTATGTTAAACATGAAATGCAATGTACAAGAGGGCAGGAATTTTGTCTTATTCACACTTTTGTCCATTTTATCTAGAACAGTGTCAAGTATTTAATAATTGCTAAATATTTGTTGAATTAATGAGCAAAAAGTTAGACCTTAGAGATTGACACATCCAATTTCAGGTGAGGAAACTGAGACCCCAAAAACAGAAATCGCTTGTCCAAGACCACCAAGTGAAATGATGCCAGAGCGGGATTAGAAGCCAGTTAATAGGTTACATCTTATCACTTATTAGTATAATTTCCTAAAGAAATATGCCATGACAATTTGGGCTTGAAATTTACAAAGAGTAACACTTTTTCCTCTCTTGTTTTTTCTGTTATTTAATAAATGCAAAAGTTCTGATACTTATCTATCAATTTACCAATATCATCATCGTTGGTCTCATTCATTTAATGAATATTTAGTGATAATCTACTATGGGCATAGCACAGCAGAGATAGTCAAGAGGAATATAAAAAAATAATTCATGGCCACCAATCTCTTAAAAATTTAGAAGAGGAGACAAAGTATATATATTTGAGACAAAGTATATATATTTGAGACAAAGTATATATATACATATTATATATATATACATATATTATATATATATACTTTATATATATAATATATATATTTTATATATATATTTGAGACAAAGTATATATATTATATATATATTATATTATATATATATTTGAGACAAAGTATATATATATGATATATATATTATATATATTATATATATATTATATATATTATATATATATTTGAGACAAAGTATATATATATGATATATATATTATATATATAATATAATATATATATATAATATAATATATATATCATATATATATACTTTGTCTCAAATATATATATATAATAATATAAATTATAAATTATATATATATATAATTTAAATGTCATCTGGACAATAAGTAATAGTTTAGAAAAAAACTGAACAGAAGTTGTGATCAGTAAATGGTTAAGGAAATTTAATACCAAATAGGCCTTGGAGGTTGGATAAGAGTTGGTGAAAGAGAGAGCCAGAGGGCATTCCAGATAGCAATGTACACAAAGGCATAAAAAAGCATAACATGGGTGAGAAAAAAATGTAGAGATTGGTCTAAATGGAGTGGAACATTCACAGTGGTGATAGTAGAAAGTAATATTGGAAGACAGTGATACAATGAGGCAAAGACTTGAATGGCAGTCCAGATTTTTATCCTGGAGGCAATGAGTAGTCCTTGAGATTTTTGAGCAAAAGAATGGCATATGAATATAGCAGTATAGGAATATAAATCTGGCTACAGTGTGAAGATAAATAGGAAAGGGAGAGATTGGAAACAAAGAGATCATCATCTGGGCTATGGCAATCATCCAGGTGTGGAATGAGGTGAGTCTAAAATGGAGTTCTTACAGAAGAGGTGGGAGGTGAAGAACAGATGTATGACCTTGCAAAGGAGTGTCAGAACATAGTGATCAATGTTATCATGAAACAATTAAGGAATAAAAGAAGCAGAAAGTTCAAAATGGCTTTAAGTTTAAAAGCCTCAGTGATAGTCAACAAAGATAAGAAAATTAGAAAAATGATCAGGTTTTAATAAGTATCTGCTTTTTTAAAAGACAAAAATCAAAATACGCCAATTTTTAAGTTATAACTCCATCTATCTAAGGGATACAAAATTTAATCTAGTATAGAAACAGTGATTGAACCACCCATAGAGTACCTTCCAGTAGCTACAGCCAAAACCTATTTATTCCCATTGAAAACTCAAAATAATTGTAAACAACCTTCATCATAAATACAACTCTGAAAAATATAATATATTTAATTAAATGAAAATACAGTTATTCATACTATGGATTAATTTTGATAGATATTTTCCTAATATGGAATTCTTACTATAAAAATACTTACCAGTAAAACAAGTTGTAATTGGTATCAAAGTGGACACCCATCCCAAGTTTCCAAGAGCAGACTAAATATTCCCAGTTGTAATATATACAATCCATATCCCGAATTTTAGTTTCCAGATTTCCTAAGGAATGAATCAACTGTGAATGCTTAAAAGGCATGATGATGAATCATTTGGGAAATCGCTATGCAATTTTACTTTATCTCCTTTGACCTCTCCATTTAATTTAGCAATCAACACAATCAGGAATATTCCAAAAGGAAGTTGTTGGAAATCACTTCATTGTAAGTGGGGCATGCAAAATCGAAAACATTTGAGGACTCATTTACTAGTGTAAGTACTAGTGTAAGCATATGCAAAAGTACTAAATTAATAATTCCAGGGTGCTCTGAACAGTTGAACAAATGCTCGCATTTGTTGGTCTCATTATTTATTAATATGACCCCAAAATTGGGAACTATATTAGCCTAATAAGATGTAGGTTTTGCCAAATGTATTTGTCGATTTAAAGAATTCGAGGTGGCCAGTCACCCACTCTTAAGAAGGATTCTATTTTGTGCCACACTCTCAATTGTACAATACAATCTCATGTATAAGAATTAAAGGACTTATTCAAGATATGGATTTTTCTGACAGTATTAAATGTGAAATGAGAGCTTTGTTTTAACCTTGTGGTGATGTCGAATAAGTAGCTTCTGACCATGAACTTTGAACTGCAGATCCGTTTGTGCATTGCCCTTGCAGAAGCGTGTGTATCTTTGCTTCAACGCCTTTGTTAAGATCAAACCCGTCTTTATAATGCAGATTCTTAGTAATAATAGTCTGATAAAATGATAAGACAAAGGCAAGTTTATAAACAGTGATGGTATTATTAAAAGCCACATTCATAAAACTGAAGAATTCCCAATATCTAAGAAATCTCTCATGATTGTCTGATACTATGTCCCAGATATATTTCTGGGAGAACTCACTTCTGCATATTATATCATTTGATAAGATTATTTGAATCTTTTTTTACACTGTTTAAGTCTATATAACAACTTCTCTCATGGAAGACAGAACACCAAAATGGGTTAGACTTTCTTGCTATAACAAGCTCAGATTGTGTCAGATATTTTTGCATTTGAATCTTAACATCTCATTTAAAAAAAAAATTCTGGAAGAGAAAAAAAGCTCTATGGCAGGACTTAATCTATAACCAACTTGAAATCAAAAGACAATTTTCTCATTCCATATGCATATTACATGAAAAATGATTTATCACCTTTCAAATGTCATTTGACTTCTTCAGGACTCATACAAAGTAAAATCTTGGGAGTAACTGGAGAAAGCTAGACAAATTATGAGCTCCTAGAGGACTAAAATCATATATCGTTTATTCTTGTATTCTTGATACCTAGCAGAGTGCCTGATACAAAAAATGTTTCTCAATAAATGTTTGATTTAAATTATCCCTTGAAACCACCTAGCTGAATTGGAAAGGTAACAGAATTCTTGTACAACAAAAATCCTTAAATAAACATGCTTGTTGATTATGTAGTTAATAATTTAATAAACTTTTATTGAGTATTAACTATAATATATGCAAAAAAGTGTTCTATGGGGAGAGTACAAAGATAAATAAGACTTGATTCCTATAGAGAAAAAACTCACAGTCAAGTAGCATATATATGACCCATATATAGGTATATAAGTAACTATAAAATATGGTAAAATGTGTAAATACTCTTCGAACCCACTATCTATGGTACTAAGTAATGTTTTCCTAGACTTCCAATGATAGTCTTAATACTGAGTGGGGTGAAAATGAATGTGGCAGCTTGTTATATCTTAATAATAGCTATTAGGATATGGGAATCAGAGTAAACATTGACATCAGGAATCACAAGAAATTCCTAATAATCACTCTGATATCACAAACACATGTTTTACTTACCTTCCAGTTTTCACTATCAATATTTCTGTATTTTAATTCATATTCTATTGTGCATTCCTTAAAATTATCCAGAGACAGTGAAGGTTGCCATTGTAAATAGAGAAAACCTAAATATCCAGGATCCACTATCTCAAAATCCTGAGGGGGTTTAACTGAAATAAAATAAAAATATTTTTACTTTTTTACTTTATTTTATGACAAAAACTGCTAAATTTAGGTTACTTCCAATGTACATCACCGATGAATGGATAAACTGTGGTGCATCCATACAATGGAATATTATTCAGCCATAAGAAAGAATGAAGTACTGATACATGTTACGACATGAAGAACCTTGAAAACATTAAGCTAAGTGAAAGGAGGCAGTCACAAAAGACTTCATATTGTATGATTCCATTTATATTAAATATCCAGAATAGGCAAATCCATTGAGACAGAAAGTAGATTAGTGGTTGCCAGAGGCTGGAGAGAGAAGATACTGAATGGATATGGGGTTTTTTGGGGGGGTGATGTAAATATTTTGGAATTTGACAGTGGTGGCTGAATATATTCACTTTGTGAGTATACTAAAAACCACTGAACAGTTTGTTTTAAGGGGCGAGTTTTATATTATGTAAATTATATTTCAATAAAGCTGTTAAAAAATCTGAATTATTGCTGTATAGTTATCCTCTTCTTAATAAATCACATATGTAAAATGTGACATTGCCTAGCTAGGTACTACATTTTCACAGAAACTAGAAATTCAACATGGAGTTACCTTTGTGGTCATACAGACTATAACTTGGTCTAGGATGGGAACACTTTATTACATAAATTTCTCTAATAGCAAAAAACAAACAGTATTAATTCAGTGTTTACTATATCCATATAACATCATGGGGTGGGCGCGCGCGCGCGCACACACACACACACACACACACACGCACAAGCTAGAAAATATAATTACAATAGCTAAGTGCCTTAAGAATTAGGGGAACAGACAGATCTTGTTGGTCTATCCTGGTTAATTAAATCCTCTAATAAATTAAAGTTCAGAGCTATCCTTAGAGTATGGCAAACCAGGGCCGCTCTTTGGAAGGATTTAAGAATTATCAGCAGGCAGCTGAGTAGAATGACATCAAGAAACAACTCCTTTGATTTTGGAGGAGGAGGCAGTGGGAGGCAATAGCTCTCACATCTAGTAACTTAAAAAGCAACGAAAACAAATAAACAATAATTCTATAAATTTTCCTATAGGCAAATCTAGTAGTACTATACTATTACGCTCATGTTGACTTTCTGCTAATAATTTCCTCTCATTTTTACACGTTGTTTAATACTTCATAACACTTGAGGTGAGAAAAAGAATAAATACACAGGAAGAAATTGTGGACAAATTATAATTTGATGTGGGACCCCCTCCATGTACCAATTAAGAAGGTCTCCATTGAGGAAGAAATAGAAATCCTGTTGTTTCAACTTTTATGGTTAGAAATCTTTGTCACATGCATTGTTCTAATTACCTTTGGTAATAAGAATAGTTTATTAGACATGATTTAATAATTCTGTAATTATTTTTAAATTTTACTTTAAATTTCTGTGTATTTTTCTTATTTATCTAATTGTCTTAAAAGTTAAGGATAGAAGTAAGGAAAGTTCTAGTTAGTTGTGTACCAGGCAGTGAGGTTTCAAATAATTAGCCTATTCATTAGATAAGACTATATGAAATGTATGGAAAGTATCTTTCAGTCTAGCTTTTATGTCACAAAATGTTTATTATCATCAGTTACCTTATACATGAGGCTGGCTACTAAGAACATATCTTTTGTGCATGGATATCCTGAATTACTTCCAGTAACAATCCATCTCCTTGTGATGCATTTTCTTAGGGTAGGTTGAAAAGACAGTAAATATCCCTAATTTTAAAACTATTCCATTGTTGTTTTACCTTTTATTTCAGCATCTGAAGACAAAGTAGAGCCAAAAGCTGTGCAAATAAGAATGGCATATAGACATCTGATATCCAAATGAATGAAAGCCATTTCTCTAAGATCTAATACCTTGAAATTTTCACTCTAAGAAAAAAAAAATACATTTAACTTTATCTTACTTCAAATAACCAAATGACTAAATGTGATTGAAAATACATTTGGGAATTCTCTGCATGTTTTCTACCAAGAATTGGTAAAACCATGCCTCTCTGAACCATAGACACAGAAAAAAATCAAGTTTGGAACCAATATAATTAGAAAGGGAGGATTCTGGTCTCATACTTCCTATAAGAGTAAATCAAAGCAAAATAAAAACCTATATCGCTTCACCCCCAAACCCCGACTCCCACACTTTTCTATACACCACATGCTGTGGTCAAGATGGAATGACTTCAAATAACCTTCAGCCTGAAGACAGAGCCAGACCCACCAGAGTGTTCTTATTGGCTCACAGGGCCTAGCAACAAAGAAAACACACTGACACATATACTCTTTTCTGAAATAAGAAGTTTGAAAGTTATCTGACTATTGAGAATGTTTAGAACCTACGCCAAAGCCTCAGATAACTGAAAACTTTGCTCCATTTCTTCATAAATATTAAATCATTTTCTACTCTATTATCTATTCCACTCTTTACTGTGATTCCTGCATCAGTAAATGTTATTATCATCTTCCCAGTTGTCCAAACCAGAAACCTGGGAGTCTTCCTCAACTCTTTCCTCTCCCATCCAATCTCACAATTATCACTACAATATATAGCAAGGATGATCTTTCTAAAATGCAAATCTGAACTTATTAGCCCTTTCTTAAAACAGCACTTCACCACCACAGAATACAACTCAATTTTTTTAATCATTGAAGAATATTGCTTTTATGATCAAAACTTAAAGGATTTGTATCTCCACATACCTACTCAATCAAAAAAACACTCTTCTTTCAAAGAAAATCTCTACTCCAAGTTCTACATTTCTCTTTGAGTCTATATTCCTGGAAACAACAATTTCACAGGAAGTTAAGAATTAAAGGTCACTCATCCCAACATTCAGGGACAACCTTTCTTTTTCTCCTACATAAATTTATTAATCAGGGCAGACCCTCTCCTCCTGCCCCACCCTCATCATCCTACCTGGTCCATCTGCAATGTTCTAATGTTGGTAGGCTTCTATTATTACGTAATAGAATCTTGAAATCAAATTGTTAGAGCCAGCAAGTATATCAGAGACAATGTTAGTCCAATCCTCTTTTATATATTAGGAAGTAAAACTCAGACTTGCCCAAGATTACATAGCAAGTTAGTGACAGAGCTGGGAGTAGGACAGAGAAATTATTCCCAGTCCAGTTCACTTCCACCCTACTATACTGGATCTCACACGTTTAACTCAGGATTATGAAAGATTTTTCTCTGGGACTCCAGTATTTAAGTCTTCCTTCAATTAGCTGGCCAAGCTGAATCAACACAATGCTATTTTTTTCTATGTCTCATAAACTTGTAAGAGGATACCATTTCTTTTACTGAGGTCCAACAAATCTCTCTCCTCAATTCCTCCCTCCCCATTCGCCAGTCTATTGCTGCCCTCTAAAGCATCTTTAAGTAGTGAGTAGGTTTGGCCAACAGAAGGCCACAGATCTTCCACAGAGTTGCTCTCATAAATTGAGATGAACACACTGGTTACTTTTGGATCCAAGGCAATAGGTCTGACCAAAGAGAAATCTTTCCATACTACCTATAGAGACTAAGACAATCAGGCTTCCCTTAATATACTCTCATAAAGATCTTAAAGTTCTCTTTCCCTTATCAATCTGTACTTAAATATTTCATAGCCCTATGTCATATATAACATAAATACTAAGTAAAGAGTTAAAAATCACTTGTTTCTATTATATTTATAAGCCACTGAAATTTGACTCTGGCTATCAAATACATTTCCTGGATCAGCCCAATACATTTAAACAAAGGTAAGAAATGAGATAGCTGGCTTCCTGACACACTTATCTATAAACCCACAAAAGGAGTTCCTGAATTACACCTTTGATCTTACCTAGACTCCTTACTCAAATTCAGAATTATCACTAGTGCAGAGAGGTGCTTTATATACTATATGGTTTCAAGAAAGAACAGAGTTTTCACAAGGGGATAGAGGACCTGAAGACAAAGGGAAGTTGGGCGATGGAAATGCAGACCTAAGATTTAAAATAGTTTCTGATACACTCGCCACTCCAAACCCACAGTTAACAATGACTTATCTGATCTTAACTTCTCATTTTTAAAAATGAGAAAACACCCAGAATGGAAAGTGAGTTGTCCAAGCTCACACAACTTATTGGTGGCAAAACTAGAACTTAAAAACACTCTTTAAAGGCCTTTCCACTGACTAGCAAATAAACGTTCTTCTTATAATGAGTCTGCCCTGCACCTATCTTACCAGACGACTCACCGTGAACCTTCTCAGCTTATTGTCACCACTCAAACCATCAATCCCACCACAGAGTTTTATCATCATGACATTTTTGGCAGAGTAATAATTCAATAAACTTTCATTGGGCACCTAGTTTTGTTGCCAGATATTATTCCAGCCAAATCTTGTCAAATATACAAAGTGCAAGTGATAAGCCATAATATCTGTAATAATACTATCTCCTACTATTTATTCAACATTCATAGTGAATAAGCATTCAGTATCTCAGGCACTGCCCTGTGCTAAGCACATTATATACATTATTTCATGTAATACAGTCAGCCTTGGATATATGTACTATTTTTATTTCCATTTTAAAGACCAGAGGAGGTAACATAGAGATATCAAACAACTTCCACAAGTCACACAGACAATAAATGGTGAAGCTTAGATTTGAACCCAGTCTTATACCAGAGCCCTTGATGATAATCATTACACTTGGGCATTTTCCATGCCTAAGATCAATATGGAAAGCAGCTTCCTTTTTCTACCAATTCAGTTTTGAAAACACAACACTATTGCTTAGACAGTTTTCCACTGAGAATCTCTTTTGGAATGACAAGCTTAAAGCTATTTCCTGTTTTCAGCCTCACTTCCCCACTTCTTCAAAGCCAAGCTAGGCTGGGATAATCCTTGAATTATTGGAGAAACTCCAGGTACTTACCAATAATATGGTTTCTCAAAAAAAAAAAAAAGATTATCAAGAGCAATTATCACAGGTCCTCTTTTTTTCTCTTGTCCATTTTAGAGACATTTATAGAATTTATAATATTTCTCCTCCTGCCTGATAATCAAGCACACTAGCACACTAAAAAAAAAATAATAGGTGTTCCTGAAACAGCCAGTAGCCAGGATACAGATTCCACAAGTCACAAAATAGGGGAACTTATGGCTGGGGCTAAAAGCCATCTAAAGCAAATTTAGAATCACAGCAAGGTGTTGTAAAAGCTGACAAGACTAATTAATCTTTTAAGATATATAGCTGAGGAGCTTGTTATCATAAAAGGCACAATGGTATAAGTATCAACCTGGATTTCAGCCCTGCATCAACCATTAATATGCTCAGAAGTAAATTATACATCAATTTCCATTCATAAAATAGAGATAATGAAACAAGCTTGGCAGATTTGTGTTGAAGATTAAATGAAATAACGTATATTAAAGTGCTATGAGAATAGTAATTTTCTCTATATACTTGAGAGGGGTTTGGTTCTGTGCACTTTGCCACTAAGCAAAGACTTGAAAATAATTTGCTCCAACCTATACGTTTGCACCTACTAATTCGGCAAAATTGACCTGAGACTTGATAACTAGACACTTAATATTAAACTCCAACTTTCAACACTCTTGTTATTAAGACCTTTGTCTTAATAACAATAATTTCTTACATTTGTTTAGCTTTTCATAGTTTACAAGAATTTATTGAATTATTTTTACAAATCTTCAAGTACATAATGGTGATATTGCATATTTGCAATCAGTAAAACTGGGGCTTAGAGGAGTGATGTAATTTGTATAAGATACCACAGATAGTATAATCTGTACTGAAAGAAAAGTTTAAAAAAGAAAAAGACAGAAAAATGTTGTGAGACTAATAATTCAGTCATCTACATAATATAGTTTTGTAGAAAATTTTCTTCTCTACATTGACAAAGAAGAAAAAAGTTTCTTCCAAAGTACTTGAAATGACCACAGGTTCTTGTTTCATTTATAAAAGCAGTGACCAAGTTACAGAGACAAATAATTATGTATTTGAAAATGATACATGGAGTTTTTCAATGTCACTAAAGTGGCTTCTAAAAAACCACCTAAAAGAAATATGGGCATGTTATTTCTGTTGTCACTGGGTTAAAAAAAAAATCAGTGCTATAAAATTTGATACTTTCCATTCACTTTATTTGAAATATCCAAAAATAGACAAAGCAATTATAATGTGGCTTGGAGAAAAGGAAAATGGGAAAATAAAGAAGTAGAGCTTGAGGAGAGAAAAATGAAGTAGTGTCGTTACAAAGGCTTAAATATTGTAAGTGAAATGATAAATTTATATGGCCTTGCATGAGAAGGAATTGATTAGATCTGGGCTCTACCACCAACTTTGCCAGACGATTTAGAAAATAATAATAATAGAGACAATAGTTTATTAAGCTCTAATCAGGTGTCAAGTTCTGTGTCAGGTGTTTGATATGAATTAGCTCAGTTAAGGTTCATCAACATTGATAGTTACCATTATGATTTATCCCAATATTACAAATGAGTCTTTTGAGACTTTAAAAGGTTAAGTAAATCACTCAAGCTCATAAAACTTAAGCAAGAAAAGATGTATATATCTGATTCTAAAGACTGTGCTCATTTTAACATATAATACTGTCTTTTAATTTCACTTTAGTGAAGCTCAAATTCCTCTCATATAATTATCCCAGAGATATCTTTTTTTTTTTCATCAGTTAATCTGCTGTGTATCCATCCACAGTTTCAGGATGTGACTCAAAAGCACTGGCTTCCTGAATAACTAATCTTATTTCAAGGAGATCATCCAACATGTACAAATGTCTATGCAGAGCTTCTGAAGTATGATCTTGACTCAGCATCATAATCAGCACGTCTTGAACCTGCCAGATCTTAAGGACTGACAACATGCTGAGATCAATACATGGCTAAATAATAGTGCAATCAGCTTATGAAACTGGTGGTGAGTCAAATCTAATTTAGATAATAACTAGCAAATAGTATGTCTTGCAATAGAGTCATTTATAAAGAATGATGATGACTTTGTGCACTTTCAAACACAAAAAAAGACTTAGAATCAGACAGATTCATCATGCTCACCACTAGTCAAGTGGTGTAAGTCATTTCCCACAAAAATATTCAAAGAAGTTAGGCACACATTAAATGATGAAAATCACTGTAGACAAATGAAATACAGGTAGGATCTCTTTTTAACAAACATCACTTTAACCTCATTATGTATAACATGATATTTTTGGGTCCCTGACAACATTACATACCAATATTATTTACTGATATTTATAAAATACGTTCAACACGTCTTATAAAACATAGGTAGTCATCTTATTCCATAATGTTTTAAAGATAGTTTACTGTATGACATACTGAGTTCATCCAGCTAACAAATTTCCTAAAGCACCATCAAAGCTAGAGAATTCAGTTTTGAATTACTATAGCAACTGCCAGATTAACAGTGTTAATTCATGAAGCAGTTTATACATTTCAGAATCTGTCCCTAATTTGAGCAGATCAGAGCTTTATTAGTTTATAATTTCATCAAACATATCACCAACATACTTTTACGACCCTTTTAAAAAAATCCCTCTAGATCATCAATTTTTTAACACAGATCAAATTATTATTAAATATGTCTTACATTCCATTCAAATGTAGTCACAGATGAAGAACAATGCAGTATCTTGAAAGGCCCCACTGCTCTGAAACTAGCAAAATAATCTCTTTTATTCGACACTCTTCTCTACATTCCAAGATGCTCCAAATATTTGTTAGCAAGCAAACACCGTGTACCCAAAATATTCACTTAGCATAAAAACTTCAAAAGTAAATAATAGAGTGTACCCCACCCTCTCCATACTAAGAACAGAATACAAATTGTACAATAGCAGGTTTTATATTCCTTCAAGGTGATTCTACCAGTATACTCTTTCATGACCATAAGGTATAATTGTAAATACGTGGGAATATGGTATTATAGCATGAATGCTACCGTCAGTTATGGAAAAGAATGCTAACAAAAACATGTAAATATTTCTATCATGTATTTATTATTCAACATTTTTTGGAAACCTACTACATGCCAGGCACTATTCCAGGCACTAAGGATACAGCAGTGAACAAGACAAAGTACCTGCCATCTTGAATTAACTTTCTGGTGTGGGAGACAGGCAATAAACAGATATCAGATAACTATAAGTTCTACAAACAAAAATAAAGCAGTATAATATGAAAGTAAGTAATGGGAGTCCATTTTAGACTAGGTGGTCGGAGAATTCCTCTCTGAGAAAGTGACATTAAGGACCTCGATAAAGTAAGGGAATGAGCCAGGTGAAGATACAAGGGAAGAATTTTCCACACAGAAGGAATAGCACATCCAAAAACCCTGAGGTGGGAATCAGTTTAGTAGTTCTAGAAATAGCAAGATCACTACAATAGGAAACAAAGTTTAGATGATTTCACAGAGATAAGCACATTTATTTTACCACTTATTTTTAGTAAAATGAGAAGCAAGTGGACAGTTGTGAGCTGAGTGAGATGATGTAACTTAAATTTTAAAAGGCTATTCTGCATGGAAAGAAATGGTAGAAGTAATAATCCAGGCTAGAGTTGATGGTGACTTCAACCAAGCTGATAGCAGTAGAGATACTGATACAATCCACTGATGGACTGACTGTGGAAGATCAGAGAATGATGCCCCATTTTTGTCATGGGCAACTGAATAATTGTGTATGGGGCCTGGGAATGATGGACAAGAGTTCGGTATTGGATGGTTCAGTTTGAACTGCCTGACTAGACATATAAGAGGAGAAGATGAGCAGGCAGCTGGCTATTTGATTCTGGAGATCAGGGGAAAGGCCATATATATTTGAGAGTCATCAGCATATAGACAGTATTTAAAGCCATGAGATCAATTGAAGTCACCTAGGGTATAGTGGAAATTAGATTAAAAAAGAAAAAAAAATAGAGGATTAAGGACTGAGATCTGGGACCCTCCAACATAGAGAGGTTAAAGAGATAAGGTGGTACCAACAAAGGAGACTAAAGAAAAGCCAGAGAAGTAAAAGGAAAACCCAGAGTCTGTGGGGTCTCAGAAACCAAGTGAAGAAAATGTTTCAAGGACAGAGTTATAGACAAAAGCTGTTGATAGGTCAAGTAAAATGAAGCCTGAGAATGGCCTAATAGATTTGGCAAACTGGAGATAATTGATGATATTGATAAGAGATACACAGAATGTTTGGAGCAAAGCTCAGATTAAAGTGGGTTCAGGAAAGAATGGAAGGGTAAAAATGGAGATAATGAGTATAGATAATTCTTGAGACTTTTGCTATGAAAGGACTCTAAATAGGAGTAAATCACTCATTTCTTCTTTCCTGAAAACACAAATAGAGAACATCTCACATAAAGGCTTGACCCAGCTCTTCCTCAGATTTTTGCCAGACATGTTTAGTAATGGTGAGTGTTATTTTTGAGGGACACAGGTCAGAGTATCTTAGCATTGTAATTATCAAAGGGTACCATACCAAGGCAGAACATTTTTCTGAGACAATCAGAAACTAACAAAGTTTAGTTTCACCAGTGATAACTTTAACAAATACTTTTTATCTACAGAAAACACTCTCTAACTTCTTGCATTTCTAATTAAATATTATTTTTTAAAGACTGCCAAATTCTCCAGACTATAGCACACTTTTACTTTCTATTTATGTGGAACCTGAGATTTCATTTTTTTTTCCTTCTAAATTTGTTTTCTGCAGCAAAAATCTTCAGAAATAACTTTATATTTTTGTAAGGCAGTTTGTATTCTGGCTTAGATACACAGCCTATTTGAAACTCAGACCATGGAGGATAGCGATTTCATCATTTCAGTCTCTTACTTTGGGCTTCTCCCTCATGCTCCTCTCTCTGTGGCCCCCTCCTCTTCTTTTCTTCTCTCTACTTTTCATTTTTCCATTTCTCCCCCTTTTCCTCTCTTACTGATGTTTCTCTTTTCCAATAAGTGGAAATTAATATATTTTTGGGTTGCTGGCTATCCTTATTTTAAAAATACTGGAGTATTATCTCTTTTCAATACATTTCCATTAGTTATTTGACTTCAGAATATTTTCCATGCATCACTTGAAGATTAAACCAGTTTTGTAATCTTCTAAGCTTACTTTTTAAATGTGCTTATGAGAAAGTTAGTTTTTACTTGTGTGTGGGCAGAGCCTTATTGTTTTTCAGGAGACTGACTTGCCCTTCATAAAAATAAATTTCCTGATTCAGGATGCCTGGTTCTTTATAATCATCTGCTTAAAACCTCTAAATCTACTTTAAAATTTTAAATGGTAGGTCTGCATATTCATCTACTCTCTCACCATTTCGATAGCTGCTTTTGAGCTTGGGATAGCAAATGTTTCCTAAGTGACTTTAGAGCCTTCTCATCAAAATAGAACCTCAGAGTTTCTATTTTTCTAACCTGTGCCTTTGATTGCTGTATTGATGCTGACATGGTCATAGGCATCCTTCCAGATCTTCATTTCATAGACATTTCCGGAGCATCAATTTTGCATTCAAGGCTGCAGACATGAAAACAAGCAAGAAACATTGTTCCCTGCTCTCAAATGTATTGAAGGAGCAGACAAAAAATAATACTCAATACATATCTATTAAAATGGCCAAAATCCCATTAGAGGGTTTTAACAGGAAATGCAGACAGCAGTAAGGTAATGACTATGTGTAGAGCCAGAGGGAAGATAGAGCAATCAGGGCAATTGTTTCATAAACTATATAAATGTCTAACCAAGGTACTGTATACCTGAAACTAATAAAAATAAACATTAAAATTAAATGGTCAAAATCCAAAACACTGACAACGAGTGATGGCAAGGATGTATAGCAACAGGAATTCTTATATTTTGCTGGTGAGAATGTAAAATGATGAAGACAGTTTGATGATTTCTTACAAAACTATACTCTTACTATGCGATCAAGAAATCATGCTCCTTGATATTTACCCAAAGGAGTTGAAAATATGTCTACAGAAAAACCTCCACATGGATGTTTATAGCAGCTTTATTCATAATTGCCAAAACTTGGAAGCAACCGAGATGTCCTTCAGTATGTGAATGAATAACTAAATGGTGGTACATCCAGTGATAGAATGTTATTCAGTGCTAAAAAAAATTGGCTATCAAGCCATGAAAAGGCATGAAGTAACTTTAAATGCAAATTACTAAGTAAAAGAATCTAATCTGAAAAGGTTACATACTATATGATTTGAATTATATGACATTTTAGGAAAAGCAAAATTATGGAAGCGATAAAAACATCAGGGATTGCCAGAGGTTGGAGTGAGCAGGAGAGATGAATAAGCAGAGCACAGAGGATTTTTCAGGCAATGAAAATATTCTGCATAATGCTATAGTTATGTATGCATGTCATTATACATGTGTCTAAACTCATAGAATGTATAAAACCAAGAGTACAAGCCAAAAGTAAACTATAGACTTTGGGTGATTATGGTATGTCAATGGAGGCTCATCAATTGTAACAAATATACCACTCCAGTGAGCGATTTTGATAATGGGAGGCTGTGCATGTGTGGGGACAGGGGTATAAGAAAAAAATCTCTGTGCCTACCTCTTAATTTTGCTATAAATATAAAAGTGCTGTAAAAAAATAGTCTTTAAAAATTAACTTATATAAACTTACAGTTAAATAAATTGTAATACAAGCAAAATTAATAAATAAAGTGTGAGTCTTCTCTCAGGCTACTGGTAGAATTATGAATTGGTACAATTCTTTTTGCAGGTGGTACAGTTGAGATTACTAGCTGTCCCCTAATGTTCATTCTTTTCTCCTTCAATAATAATGGAATTCCCAAGTTTTATCTGGGTGGAAGGCCACACAAAATGAAGACTTCATTTCTGAATGTCCTTTCAGCTATATGTGACATCCGATTAAGTTTTGGCCTAAGAGATGTAAATCGAACTGTTATCTCCAATTCTGGGTCATGTCTTTAAAGAGAATAGACCTTTTACTCCCCTTCACTTTTCTCCCTTTCTCCATCCTGTATCTTAGAATATGCTCTTGATAGTGAGCCACCTTTGATCAATTTGAACTCATTCAGTAAAACTGCATACTCTTCATGCAGGCCTGGATTAGCTATCTTGTCATCTGAGAGCAAAATAAGTCACTTTCTTATTTAAGCAAAACCTATAATCTAATTAGGGGAGTATTTAGCATTGTGTATCAAAATCCTTTAAAAATTCATAATATTTTAAGCCCAGATTTCTAAGTAATCAAAGAAGTATGCATTTATATAGTCCAATCCCTCATTTTCTACATAGTCTTTGAGTCAGAAGTTCATCCCTGAGAAGGACACCATTTAAGCTTCCCTAGGATATATTGGGGGGAAAAACTTACTGAAGCACTCCAGTTGCAAATGTTAGAACCACAAAATGCTGAAACAGAAACTTTTCACAGTGACAAAATACAATGTGACAACATTTCAATGTCCCCCCTTTGTGGTCTTCAAAGTTCTTACTGTTGTAAGCAAGGGGATATAAGTGCTGGAGGACACTTTTTGGTTGTCTGGAGGTACCAGAGCATTTCTTCCACCATCATGAGCTGCCATCACAATTTTCTGAATGATGTTCTGAATTATTCTTTAATCCAATGCTGCTTCATCTTTTCCAAATGTTACCAGCTCACCCCACATTCTTTGGTTATTATCAGAATACCCTGGAGTTCAAGTTTCCTCTCAGTGAATCAGTACTAATTCCGTCAACAACATACACTGCTCTTCCTGTAAAAGTGCTAGATAAATAAAATGACAGATTCTATAATTAAAGATTAATTGCTGTTGGATGAGCAAAAGTAAACTTGCCTAGGGGAAAAAGAACTACTTGTAGTAGAACCACACCTATCCAGCATGGCTTAGTCTTCCTTTCACTGAGCAACCATGGGAGGTTTAAGAATGACTAATACTTCCTACCCTCCAACCCTGCTTCATTTCTTAGAAGTGAGTGGGATGCTCTTCAGGAGCTTCTAGGCCCTCCTGATTATCTTGATACTACCAAAAGATAACGAGATATATGTATAAATTTACACACACAAACATATACTTGGTTTCCATCCTCTATTACCATGGCTTATATACAGGTGAGAAAACAGAGGCCAGAGAAGTTATAATTTTCCCATAATCCTAGCTTACATTTTTAAGTACTGCCACTGTGATCATTTTTCAGTTTTGCAAAGACTTCACTGTTTTATCCAAATCCATCAGCCAGATTTTGCCTTCTTCCTTTCTTTATTCCATCCAGATTAGCTTCCATACCCCAAACTAAACCTGCCTCTCTGCATTTTTGTCATAACTTCCTAACAAAATCTCAATCCTAAATGAATCCAACTCTCAGGTTTCTCTGTGTCTGTGCCTAAGCAGGTGAGTGCTGATGGAAGATGTCCCACGATAGATTAGTTCCATGATAAATTCATAACATTTAATTTTAAGTAAACCCACAGTACTACTCAGAAACACTACTACATCTGTTTAACTTTATTCCATTCTTGATCATTAGACTTCTTCCAATATCTTCAATCTTCTCATCCCCCTTACCCCAACCTCAGCACATGACCTTATCTCTTTAAAAACAAAACTGAAACTATCTGATGGAAATTCCCTCATTTTTCCGATTCCACATTTTCCTGATTCAATATCTTCTCTTCTTTTCCCTCCTGTTATAATAAAGAAGGTACATTTCCTACTTTCTAAGGTAAAACTCTTCATGTTTGTTTGGAATTCCAACTCTGCTCACATTGTTATAAATCTTACTATTTATTTTTTCTTCTCTCATATATCTTCAACATACATAAGATATTTATGTGAACACATATGTCTCAGCTGCATGCATCTCATTAGCATTTAAACATATTAATTTCTCCCGAAACTTAAAAAAAATGAATTACCTTACCCACATTTTTACCTCCAGCTACGGCTCCTATCTTCTTCACAACCAAATTTCTAGGAAGAGTTGTCTATACTTGTTATTTTCTTCACACCTACCACTCACTCTTCATCACTCTATTTCTTTCTGGCTTTGTCCTTCATCCTACCACTAATTCATGACTCTCCTGAAACATGTCCCACTAGAATAATTACCAATGTCTACCTTATGTTATCCAATTGATATTATTTATCCAAATCTTGTTTATCTCTTAGAGGCATTCATCTGTTTACCACTGTCCTTCTTAAAATATTTTTCCCTTGGGTTTTCTGACACTAGCTTCTCAATTTTCTTTCTATTTCTCTGGTGACTCTTTTTATTTCGCTTTTAGGCTCATCCTTTATTTATTCTAATATTAAATGTCAGAGTTCTTAGCGTCCCTTAACTCTTCCGACACTATGTTCTTCTTAGGTCATCTTATCCATTCTCACAGCTTCCATTACCATTGATATGCCAATGAATTTCAAACATCTCTCTCACACCTGAACTACTGTTCTGAGCTCTAGACTTGAATATTCAATTGCTTTCTCAAGATCTTCACTTAGAAGTCTCAAACGCACATTAAGTACAAAATGTCAAACACCAACATCATGATCTTCCTTCAGAAAATGGGTCCTCTTGAAAGAGGTATAGTAGTTTCAAGGTACAGTAGTCTTATCTCACTGGTTGGCAGTGGTATCCATTCAACAGTACAAGCCAGAAACCAAAGAGTTACACTAGATACCTGACAGCTATATCTACCACGTCCAATCCATAATCAAATTTGATCCTGTGGATGCCAGGCCTGGCTGGCTCAAGGTCTGGCTGTGATCCAAGGTCTAGCTGTTATCCAAGGCCTGGCTGATCCAAGGCCTGACTGGCCCAAGATCTGGTTGGTCCAGGGCCTGGCTGTGATCCAGACCTGCGGCTAGACATAGGACCCCAGATTTAGAAAATACGTAAACATGCTTCAGCTTATTGTATCACACATGTGTGGCTGAATGCGACTTTTGTACTCTGCTATGTGAGGAGCCATACAGTCCCCTAGAGAGGAGAAGGGGAGAGCAGAAGGGGAGTACTGCATGGGGAGCAGAAGCGTACGCAAGACTGCTTGCCCTGTACAATAAATAGACTGCAGTCCCCACCAGAACTGCACTTCCCAACAGAAGTGCACTCCGCACAATAAAGTTGGTGCCTGTTGGTTTATCCTCATGTCTGCTTCTTGTGCATTCTTCCAACTGGGCATCTCACTATCAAACCTTCCCTTCTAGGTCAGCAATACCTCTGACACTTGGCGTAGCCGACATGATCCATTCGGCCCTGATAGATCCATTTTTCAAACATCCCTTGAAACTACTTATTCTATCTACCCTCCCATGCTAGTCCAAATTACCATCAAAATTTGTCTCTATTATAGTAGATTCTTAATACATCTCCCTGAATTTGCTCTGGTCCCAGTTTGTTTACACACTATAGGCAGATGCCTTTTCTCTGTTTTCCAAAAGCAAATCTGATTATAAAAACTCCCTGCTAAATTTTTTTCATAGATTCTTTTTCATCTTGAGATAAAGTTGAAATTTTTTTACTTGGTCCTCAAGGTCCTAAATATGTGGCACCTGAAACTTTACAGACATGTATTCTCCTATTTTGTGCTCTGCATTCTCACTACAGCTGTAGTAATAGGTCTCTTCAGATTTCCCGTTTCTTTTTGATTCAGTCTTGGGAGTTTGTATGTTTCTAGGAATGTATCTATTTCTTCCAGACTGTCCAATTTATTTGCACATAATTGCTTGTAGTAATTTCACATGATCCTTTGTACTTCTGTAAAGTCCATAGTTACTTCTCCTCTTTCGTTTCTGATTTTATTTATTTGAGTCCTCTTTCTATTTTCTTTGATGAGTCTGGTTAAGGTTTATCAATTTTGGTTATCCTTTCAAAGAACCAGCTCTTGGTTTTATCAATCTTTTGTATTGTTTTTCTAGACTCTATTTCATTTATTTCTGCTCTGATCTTTATTATTTCCTTCCTTCTACTCACTTTGGGCTTTGTTTGCTGTTCTTTTTCTAGTTCTTTTAAGTGTAAGGTTAAGTTGTTTATTTGACCTTTTCCTTGTTTCTTGAGGTAGGCCTATATTGCTATGAATTTCCCTCTTAGAACTGCTTTCGCTGTGTCCCATCGATTTTGAGCTGTTGTGTTTTTATTTTCATTGTCACCGGGTATTTTTTGATTTCTTCCTTGATCTCATTGTTAACCCATTCAATGTTTAGTAGCATGTTATTTAGCCTCCATGAATTCGTGTATTTTCCAATTTTTTTTTTGTAGTCAATTTCTAATTTCATACCATTGATACTTGTTTCATGGCCTAATATGTTGTCTATCTTCAAAATATTCCATGTGCACTTGAGAAGAATGTGTATTCTGCTGTTTTGGGGTGAGATGCTCTGAAAGTATCTATTAAATCCATCTAATTTAGTGTGTCATTTAAGCCCACTGTTTCCTTGTCGATTTTCTGTCTGGAAGATCTGTTTATTGGTGTTGATAGGGTGTTAAAGTCCCCTACAATGAGTATATTACTGTTGATTTCTCCTTTTATGTCTGTCAATAATTGCTTTGTGTATGTAGGTGCTCCTATGTTGGGTGTGTTTATGTTTAATAGGGTTATGTCCTTTTGGTGTATTGATCCCTTTATCATTATGTAATGTCCTTCTTTGTCTCTTATTACAGCCTTTGTTTTAGAGTCTCTTTTTTCTAATATAAGTATTACTACCTCAGCTTTTTTTTTTTTTAATTTCTATTTCTGTGAAATGTCTTTTTCCATGCCTCTACTTTCGGTCTGTGTTTATCATTTGATCTGAAGTGGGTCTTTTGTAGACAGCATATGCATGAGTCTTGTTTTCTTACCCATTCAGCTACCATATGTTTTTGATTGCAGCATTTAATCCATTTATATTTAAAGTGATTATTGATAGGTACACAGTTATTACCATTTTATTATTTGTATTTATTTGTTTCCCTTTTTTTTTTTCACGGAAGTTCCTTTAACATTTCTCGTAATATTGGCTTGTTGGTGATTAATTCCTTAAGTTTTTCCCTGTCTTGGAAGCTTTTTATCTCACCTTCCATTTTAATTGAAAACCTTGCTAGGTAGAATGTAGATTCTTGTTTTTCATAACTTCAAATATTTCTTTCCAGTTTCTTCTAGGCTCCAATGTTTCTGTTTAAAAATTATGAGACATTCTTATGGGGGTACCATTGTAAGTAACTAGTTGCCTTTCTCTTGCTGCTTTTAAGATTCTCTCTTTGTCTTTGACCTTTGGCATTTTAATTGTGATGTCTCTTGGTGTGGGTCTGTTTGAATTCTTCTTGTTTGAGACTCTTTGTGCTTCCTGGACTTGTATGTCTAATTCCTTTTCCAGGTTAGGGATGTTTTCTGTCATTATTTCTTCAAGTAGATTCTTAATCCCTTGCTCTCTCTCTTCTCCTTCAGGTACTCTTATGGTGTGGATGTTGTTACACTTCATGTTGTCCCAGAAGTCTCTTAAACTATCCTCAATTTTAAAATTCTTTTTTTCTTTTTGTTGTTCCAGTTGGATGTTTTCTGTTACCTCGTCTTCTTGTTCTCTGACCTGATCTTCTGCTTTGTGTGTGGACTTCATTTTATTGAAGCTTGGTTATATAGATTATACAGGCCTTAGCTGTACAGTACAGAGTCAAGAAAAGGTGTCTTTTATCTTCCTCTGTTGACAAAAGAACTCATAGAAGGTAAGAAGTTAAAAGTACCAAAGAAAAAAGGGATAATTATGTAAAGAGATTTTTGAAAAAAAGTAAGAGAATGGCATGGAATCTAAAACAAAGATAGAGAGATCGAATTAGAACTGATAGAGGGCTAGTTTTGCCTCTAAAACAAGATGAAAGTATGGATACAGATGCAAATCAGTGTGTATAAAAGATGGTGAGGTGGGTGGATCAGAGGTATACCCGATGGCTTTTATTTTCTATGTGAAATAAGAAGCAAACTCATCTCCAAAGAATACATGTGTAGTAGCTGAGTAGGAGGCTTAAAAAGAGAGACGAAAGTCTGTAACAACCACCAAACAGGATGTAAAAGAGCTAAGGGAAATCCAGAAGAATCTGAGTAAGGACATGTAGAAGGATGACATGATTAGTGCCTATTCATATTTCAAATATTAGCCACTTTCTCAGAGAAGCTGAAATGAAGCTCCTGTTACATGCTTTTAGAGCACCAAAGATCTTTTTTAAGACTTACAATAGTTTTAATTTCATGTTAATTCGTAGAATTAGCTGATTAATTTCTACTCCACTAGAATATAAACTCAGTGAGGTCAGGTATCATATTTATTTTGCTCACCACTGCATCATTTAACTCTTAGTTTCACATCTCTAAAATGTGAAGAACATTAAACTGCTACATGACTGGAATATGGATATAGTTAGGTTAGCACCAAACTAGAATTTGAAATATGAAATAGCAGAGACTTCAAATTATTCACTATTATATCCCTAATGCCTAGCACAGTGCATGACATATAGTATATGCTCAATAAATACTTACCTGGGTGAATGAAACTGATATTGCAGGATACCAAGCCTCCTGACTTCCCTTCTAGTATTCCTCCCACTATACCACAATTATCCATACTAGATGTTCAGTATATTATAGTTATTATAATAAGGGCCTATGCATTTGCATTATTATCTCTGCTTTACTCAAGAAGAAAATGAAGCTCTGAAAAGTTAAATATCACATGCAATTTAAATAGCTAAGATCTGGTGGAATCAGAATTCAATTCCATGTCTTCCTGGTTCCAAAGCCTGAGCTCTTTATCCAGTTCCACACTGCCTGCTAAGGTATTAAGTGATAAAAGATTTAATGTATGAACCCCCCTAGAGGGAATGTACATTTGAAAGTCCTCCCAAACTCCCCACTGGAAAAAAAAATAATACAAACAAAGTAATGATTTTAATGGTAAAATCTCAAGCAAAGTGACAAGTCAATGAGGATAATATTTCAGGCCAGACACTTGTCAACTGCCTCCCAAATCATGCCATGTAGGCACCTGCCAATCTAATCTATGATCATGTACATTATTCATCTCCTCAGCATGTATTGATCCCTCAGAGAGAATGGAAGACATAATTCCAGAGTTTATCTTCTCAGCATGACCTAAGCATGACCCTAGAAGCAGTATGGAATAATGGAAAGAGCACAAACATTGCAACCACTCTGATCTGGGCAAGACGCTTCAGCTATCTATACCTTAATTTTCTTATCTAAAAAATTAAGGCAATGATGCTTGTGGTTTAGGAAATGATTACATTGGATAGTACATATAAAATGTTTGCAGCATAGTGGATATATAACTCAATTGTTATTAGTTGCTTTCTCCCATATCCAGAATCCACCTCCTATCAATTCTTTGAAGACACTCTGAAAAATACATCAAAAGGACAAGCAATCCATTCTACCCACTACTCCAAGTTGTAGCAAAACACAGGTGATATTTTTCTGATTTTCAAAAAGTTCCCTGAAAGCAACTTTTCATTTATAGGTGAGATCTTAGCATTAAAACAAAAAATAAAAATAATCTAATAGTTGTTCTGCCCCTTTTATGTTTAATGCTGCTGTTTAAATAATCATTTCTTTTTTTAAATGTCAAAGAATATTAGATAAAACTTTTATTTTGAATGTGATTTAGACTCATAGGATAAAACTTAAGAATCATGTATAACTTACTGCTTGATCAAAATTAACATAAAAATATAACAAATTGTATTTTAACTCAAATGGACAAACCACTTTCTAAAAAAAAAAAAAAAAACTTCCTGCTCTATGCTATCATAATTTTTCCAATGGAGTATTGGCAAAAATGTAGTTAAATTGTGCCACAAATGGTTAAAAACAACATTTTAGGTGATTTGGATAAAATATACATGCATTACTCAAAATAAATATTAAGATAATTTTCTCTGTAAAATTAGCTTGCAGATGAAAAGAAGAAATCCAAATCTACAGACTAACAGCTGTCCTCTTTAAAGTTCTATTCCATGTAGCTACTTCTATTAATGGTATATCAGTTGGATCATTTTCTCTTTTATTTTGCAACTTCCAAATTAAGCCTTTTAGATTGCAGACCTCTTCACTCAAATGTTCAACATTACTAAACCGTCCTTCACAAACTGAAGTAAAATTCTGAGAAGTTCATTTGAATACTATCTTGTGAGAATTTACTGGCAATTCAGTAATGATGTTCTGTACAGCTGTTACTAAATGGCCACATTGTTTGTTTAATTTCAGAAGAAAGTTGAGTAACTCATCACTACTGATTTCCAACTTTGCCACTTCAGGTAATTCTCCAAATTTTATCGCTTCTACATTTAGTTCTTTAAGAGCAGCCGGAACTTTCTGCTGATCTCTATTGATAATTCAATTCTTTTAAAACTCATCTTTCCTCATGATCAAAAGATGTCTTAAAGCTATATTATTTTCCTTTAATAAATCTGTCATATGCTCAAGTCCAAGGCCATGTAAAAATATCTCCAGATCTTCAAATGAACTAAATATGTGATCTTTTTATTTATCAGAATCCATTGTCAATAGTTTACAAATAGTCTCTTCTTTAGTTAGCTCTGTACATTGGAACGCTAGCTTCATACATAAGGAGTGTCCCTCTATACTGGAATCTACACTAATGTCAGAATTTGGGAGCTTCTCGACCAGTGAAATATCTCCTGTAGTCAATACTTTCTTAAATGTTTCATTCTTTTCTTCTGTCTGTAATGCTCCTTTTAATTTCTGAGCTGCCCAATCTATATAGCCAGTCTCCCAGTGATCATCCTCACTCTTGCTACTCTCGCCTCCACCGGCCACCTCCAGGCCTCATAGCATGCCTGCCACCATGCCCTCTGGCTGCTGCGGACCCACACTGCTACACATGCCCACTCCTAAATAATCATTTCTAACATTTCTATTGCATTTCATAACATTAGGCAGAGTCAGGACATCTAGCTTATTTTACAGTTGAAGAAATTAAGATGGAGAGGGGGTGGGATGCCCATCCCAAGCTCACAGGACTCAATGAGGGAGGGCTAGAACTAAAAACTAGATCTCTTAGTCCTTAGTTTATTATTCTATAATAATAATAACAACAATAACAAATATATTCAATTTACTTAAGTCTTGAACTCTCTAAACATGCTATATAACACTTTGATCGAAAACAGCTAATAAATCCCCTATATTCATGTTCTGGTTTCATATACCCTTTTACATATTAAAAACTGAAAGTTAAACTAGAAGCATCCAAAGTGAGCCCAGTGTGTAAGAGTGATGTTTTTTAAGTGTTATTTTAAGTGTTAATTACATATTCTTTCAGAGGAAGCATCCAATGTATAAGATGCTACTTCATTTCATAGCAAAAGCAGTGAAAATTGGAATTTTTATTTTAATAACTTTACTATATCTATAACCACAATGGACAAATAAATGAAATCACCACATATAGAGGATAAGCATGTTCTATAAATTCAATCAAAACATCATTAAAGATCAATTAAATCATTCATTTTAAAGGAACTCTATGGTTATTTCTGAGCTTAAGAGAAAAATTACTACAAAGTGAAGGATTCTCATTTATAGAAAAAAATCACATAGAAAATAAACTCAGAAAACCTCTTAACTCTAAAATACAACTATCCTTAGCATTTCCAAAGAACCAAGTTTGCTTATAAGAGGTATACTTTTTAAAGAAAATAAAAGTTAGTAAGAAAATAACAATAAGAATGAAAAGCAACAGACTTATTTATGCCAATTATCCAGCACCTATGAATTAGCTTCATGCAAAAATTGCAGTATTTCTCCAAATTAATATTATATCAAATCAAACATACAATTTTTGCCACAAAAACAGATTTATGAGCCCATTTTTTAAAAGGCGAAGGAAGTGAAACAAATAATTATTAAAAACAAGTTACCTCTCATCCCCACAGTCCCTCTCCCAAATTTAAGTTCTAGACTTACTGTAAGTGAATAATGTGCCCAGTTACAATAAAATCTTCTGTAATACCACCGAAATCTGTCTCAATGAACAGCTTCTTAGCTAAACAGATTTAAATGACCTTAGAACTGAAATCTTTATGTAGGAGGAGTTCTGTTTTATCCACCAAATTTACCAATTGTCATGAGAAAATTTGCATTCAAAGCAGGTCAGCATTCAAGGCTATATTTGTCAAAAGATTCAGAGGAAATCACAAAGTTCAAGTGAGTGAGTTTTTCCCCTTTTAATTAGTTCCTGATAGGCATTTCAGTATGCCAATGTTATTTTACTATGTGACTCACCACGTTGGGAATTAACAGATAATCCAAAGGTAAGTATGCGATTGCCAAGTCTATGTTGTTTCCTCAGAGTGCACTATCCAAAGTACCTCACTGTTTTGAGTTTCAAATACCTTTAAGTATGAAAGGAGTCATAAATAGACAAGGAGTCTGGAAACTTGCATTCTGCTCTCCCTCCCACAATCAGCTAGGTGAACTTGGGCAATTTCCTTAACATCTTTGGGCTTCAGATTCAAAAAAATTATTGAGTAAAACCCAAGACATCATGTAGTCCAACTTCTATTGCCAAGCAAAAACTCTCTCTTCGTTTGTCCTAAGGTTTCTCTAATTTCTAAAATCTTCAGTGTTGTAGTTAAAACTCAGTGTCATGTATCATTTTCTTTGCCATTAAAAGTTTATCAAATATTTTTAATAACTAAACAAGATTCCATTTCAGCCCAGATATAATTAAATAAACTTCATCATTAAAGTCTCCACAGAATTTTTATCTACTCCTGATTTAATATCCATGCCAGGAATTGTGCAAAGCCATAAGAAGCTAGAATATTTTGATGCTTTTCTAAACTATATGAAACGATGTCAGTGATTTATTTTAAAATAAGAATTAATTGAGATTAAATCCAGTCTACATACCACCTAATATTTCAATGGATAAAAAGTATCTTCCCTGCTTTGGAATACAGGTTCCAAACTTGTGTTAAACTTGATAACTTTTCTCAGATACCAAAAATATATTGAACACTAAATATGTGAATAAACTAATAAAAAACAAGGAGTCTAATGAAGAGCGGATTATGGATAGTCTTCTCTCCATTATTAACTTTATGTTTTACCCTAAGAGTTTTTTTTTTCATTTTTTATTCATTTGCATAGTTAATGCTTCACTCTAAATTAAAGTTGTAAAGCGGGAAAAAACAGAATTGTTTAGGGAGTTTAGTATCTGCTTTTCAGATGTCAGTTAGTTTGGCTCTTTCATAATCATTTTTGTCAGAATCATCAGGCCTACATGAGTTATTTTATAATCAGAATTTGCTGACATGATGGTAACAATGGAGACTTAGATTTAAAATATTTCCTTTTCCTGCAATTGCAATTCTAATTAACTCATTTATCTTCTTCTATTTAAAAAAAAAATTCTTCAGGAAGTTTTCTTCACGCTTCCTGTTTCCCCCAAATTTTCTAGCCCTTGCAAATATTTCATTATATTATACTTTACAATATAATGGAAAAATACAATTCAAAGAAATAGTACTATAATATCTTGGAATGATACAGTACATTTATTTGTAGACATGCAAACCATAAGTTAAACACAGTTAATAAAATGCAGTTGGAAACAATAATGCACCATATCTCAGATGTTAAAGCTGATTAGATATGAGATATGGACTTTCACCCTGATTTGATAGTTTAACCGTGAAAGCATAAGCTAAGCTTTGCTTCTTGGTGTGAAGAGAAAGACACTAAAAGGGTAACTCATTTTAGTATAATGAAAGCCTTATTTGATGGCTTTCTAGTCACATCGATAGAAGTTGCCAACAACACTTGTTTGCTTGTACCTTAGCACTCATTACTCTGCCTTAGATACAAGGCAAATTGTAACTCCTAAGAAAATGAGAATTTGAGAATAAACCTTATTGGTGCAGAGAAGGAGGTTGGATAAGACTAGTTGGAGCAGTCCCTCCGTAGCTGGAAGCTGGTCTACATCAAAATTGAGAAAGTGTATAAACTCACATATGAAGCAGGCCAGGTTCAGTGTCACCCAACAGGTATGGAATAAAGAGGTATATTAAAGCCTCAGGGTGGGAAAGTTCTTCAGGATAGTTGTGATATGGGCCATCACTTGCAAAATTCTTAATATTTTTAGTAAACCTAATTAAGACTTTTCTTTCTTCCCTTCTTTAAAGAAAGACCCTCTCCCTCAAACTTAGATAATTACCTTGACTCCGGTGACTCAGGTCCTCTGGCTATTGATAAGGATCATTGAAACTCAGCATTATCCTTGGCCCATTACAAGACAGGAATGGCTTTAGGCCAAAACAGGGCCCTTGGGGTCCAAGAAGAGAGAGTACCTTTTACCCAAGTTTTTTTTTTCTTTCTTTTACGAAATATATTAATCAAGCCTGATTTCTTTTACCCACTTGATAGGCAAATCAATAATAGAAATGAAACTAGATATATGATTCAAGTAACAAGTTTGTATATTTTTCCTTGTCTAGAGATCGAGGTGGCACTTTAGCAGGAAACCCAAGACCCCATCCTAAGGCAGAGAGGGAAAGAGCTCTATGAAACCCCAATAAGCAGGCACTACAACTCTCCTCAGCAGGAAGCAGATACAAAAGAAGAGACCTCCCATCCCTCAACATCCATACTAATAAGAAGGGGTTCATGGCTCTCAGAAAGAGAGTTAAGCAAGAAAGTTAGATAGGAGGGTTTGGGTCTGCCTGCAAAGACACTGAGGTCATCCTATGCTAGAAAATGTCCACCCTAGTCAGCCCACAATTAAGCAAGCCAGAAGGCATTTTGGGGGCTAAACATAACTCATGCAAGGAAACAAGTGAGCAGAAAATTGGGTACTAGTTTTGGCCAGTCACTCGCACCTGCTCAATGAAGACCGCAACAACCTTTAAGTCACCTGAACCTCATTATACCATCATTATAATATGATGCATATTCCAGGAAGTTCATTAATATAATTATTACAGACTGAATTCTGAGAATGAACATGCACAGAAAGCAAATGATTAATCACTGAGTCCTGTTAGTCTTAGTTGTCAATCAAAGAAGCCCATTCCTCTAATAAAAGTAACTACTCACAGCAAATAGGGATAAAAACCCCAAAGGCTTTGTTACCAGGCCTTTGAGCCACTCCTCTTGCTCAGGCCCGCTTCCTGGAAGTGTACTGTTGCTTCTAATAAAGCTATTCTTTTCTGCTGTATTTCGGTGTCTTGCTCAATTCTTTGTTCAAGACATTAAGAACCTGGACAATGAGTTGAGAGGGGAACCCCACTCTCTGATAACAGTTGGTATCAAGTCATTCTTCTGAAACAATCGGGAAAGATGATACAAATGATTCTGCAAGCAGTCTACAGTCAATCCTTGGAAAGGGGCCAGCAGAAACTAGGCAAAAAGATTTAGGCCTGGGCCCCAATTTCAAGACACAGGAAGAATTGAGCTTCCAAATTAGAGCCAAGTCCAATTAAACAACCAAAAGCAAATGGTGGGGTAAGAGATAAAAGCTAAAGACTGATGCTTAGAAAGTCTCCCAGGAGCCCAAATAAATTCCAGAGGCCAATAACACATTAGACTATTTCCAAGCTGCTACCTGCTAAAAGACAATGATTCTCATTGGGCTTGGGCTGTATCAGAACTGAGACTTCCTAAGCCGACATCATGAAGTGAAGCTAGAATGGGCCTAGGATAGACAAATACTATCCCTGGCCTCTTTGGTAGGAATATATACATATTATTTTGTATATAGATCTTAGCCTAATTTGAATTAAGTGTGGTAAACAGGAAGGCTTCAGGTAGGGGCTTCAGGTATATATTGAGATATATATCTTGATAAATCAGGAGTAGGTGTGCCCCCCCAAAAAAGACATTTCTGCCAGAAGATACCCTTTTCACCACAACTCATGTAGAATGAATTGTTTCCTTTAAGCTCCCTTAGTTGTCGATGATTCTATCATAGCATACTGTTCTTATCACAGTATCCTGTAATTATGCAATAGTTTCTAGTTTCTATCCCTCTACCTAGAAGGTAAGCTACATCAGATAATATCAAATCCACCTTTGTAACCCGAGCATCTAGCACAGCGCTTGGCACATTGTAGCTCTGTAAACTGTTGAATGAATGTGAGTGAATAAAAACCAGAGTCTGGCACTGCTGACCTCTGTGATCTGTGGGTCTGTATTTAAGCCTATTTGGTGTTAATCTGGGAAGTGGATCATGCTGTTTTTGGATCATGTATTTCCCAGGTCATGTGGGTTTCCTGAGAATCTCAGCTCTGGTGTCCTGCTGTTGAATTTGTGGTTGTTTGGAGGGGAATTCAGAGTTCATATATTAATTGGTTTCAAAATAATAAAGGCTGGACTTCAGGGAAAGAAGGCAGTCTAAATGTCCTCTGTGTTCTTTATAAGATGCTGTTTTTCTGTATAATATGCCAGCTCTACTAAATAACTTTTCAAGTCAGTTTTCGGGAGGCGTGATGATTAAAAAAAAAAAATCAAATAAAAAAACCTCAGAACTTTAGAAGTTTGACATATGTCTCAATGTTTAAAAACTGTTCTGAAATCCAGAGAATTTCGTTAAGAACTATGTGTGTGTATACATATAAATTATAAAGTCAGTAGCTATTTTTATTTTATTATATTTATTTTTCTTGTGTTTGCTTATTTAATATCCTTTAATCTTACAAAGGAAATAATACTTTGGGCCATTGAATTCTGCCTTTGCTGATTGCCTTATTTGAACAGCAGTTCAGAAATACCCATTTCCTATTATGGTGGTCAACAGAATGAGAGTTAAGGGGACTAAAAACAGTAATACTTTTCCTCTCACCTTCTAAGTTCTTCTAGCTGGGCTAATAATCAAATTAACTGAGCAGATTAATAGTAAAAAATCAAATTTTAATACATGTGCATGGGGAATTCACATAAGCATGAAAATTCCGAAGATAGTGGGACGACACTGGGTATATATGACATTTTTGACCTAGGAGAAAAGGGGGATGGTAATGGGGTCTTAGACTTCACAAATGAGAATGAGTGATTTACAGGTATTTGAGGAAGAGCAGAACACATGGCAAACAAATTCTTGCTAGGCGACTATGAAACAATGGGACATAGTGGGTATCTAGCTAACAGCTCCCTAACTGAAGCCTTCCTATTTACCATACTTAATTCAAATTAAGCTAAAACTAACATCTTAAGATTTTATTTACAGGTTTTTCTATCTGAATTTCTTGGACAAAAAGGGGACAGGTCAAAAGTTTTTTCTGAGTCTTCTGTTTCTTAATAAACAGCTTAAAACCAATATCCCCCCCTCAAAAAAAAAAAAGCAGCCTTCAGGGTTGCAAAACTTTTGTTCCCTTCAGAATCATAAAGCTTTACACAATGAAAGAAATATCATGATCCCTGCTAATCAATTATTTTAGCTACTGAAGTATCAGAAAGAACCCCAACAGTAGCGTGACTCTGGTGGAAGAACACTGAACTAGATGTCAGATCCACCTAGATTTTATTTCTCTTGACTTTTTGACTTTTGGAAAGTAACTTAACCTATTGAAACTTGAGTGATATCCATTTATGAAACTGAAATAGTATCTCCTTAGCTATCTCAAGGGGATAATAGATAATATAATAGATAATATAGTTATAAATATATATATATATAACATAATATATATGTTATATATATAATATATATGTTATATATAATATATTATATATATATAACATATACATATTGGTCTTTGTCCCTAGTTCCTGGCATAGAGATCCTAACATCCTTGGAATTTCCTGAGTAATAGGAGTGCCTTTTGTTTTTTGTAATGAGTCTCTTTTGACTACACCTGAGTTTATGCTAATGAGGCATAAACTACTGGTGAGCCCCTGAATAGCTTCAGGATAAAGCCTAGTTACCAGAGGAACCAATCTTGTGATTAGAGGTTTGGAATTTTCAGTCCCACCCCCTGACCTCCAGGAAGGGGAGAGTGACTGAAAGTTGAGTTCAATCACCAATAGCCAATGATTTAATTGATCATGCTATGTAAAGAGACTTCCATAAAATAACCCTAAACTGGGTGCAGAGAGTTTCCACCTTGGTGAACACATCAAAGTGTTGGGAAGGTGAATGGAAGCTCCCCAAGCTGCACTACATCTCCCCTACCACAATACCTTGTCCTATGTATCTCTTTCATTTGGTCGTTCCTGAGTTGTATCCTTCATAATAAACCAGTAATAGTTTACCTAAGTTCTTTGAGTTCATCTAGCAAACTATCGAACTTGAATTGGGTCATGAAAACTGCCGAATTTATAGCTGGTTGGTCAGAAGTACTGAGATTTTTGACTGGCATCTAAAGTTGGTGCAGTCTTGTGGGACTGAACCCTTAACCTGCAGGGTTTTTGCTGACTACAGATACTTAATGTCAGAATTGAACTGAACAGTAGGATAGCCAATTGGTATAGAGAATCTGAGGCCAGATAATTGTTTGATGTCAGAAAACACCTCAGACAAGTCAACCTTCTTTATAACCATTTCTTTATTGGTCATATAGCCCACCTACTTGGAAAAGCCTAGGTCTTTCAGGAAACTTATCAAAATAAAGTCATCTTACAAACTATGGTAAACACTGCTAATTGTTTCTCAGTATCCATTCTCCTACCCTTTTTTATAGTAATAGAAACTCATGTGTTTTAGCTGTGTACATGACCTCCCAACCAAACTGTATTTTCCAGACTCCTTTGCAGTCTGGTATGAAGATATGACAAAAATATAGACAATGATAAGCAGCAGTGATGCATGTAAACTTCGGATCATGTTTTGAGAAGAAAATCTCTTGTCCTCTTCATTCTTTCCCGCCACTCAACCAGCAGAGACATGATAGTGGGAGCCATATTTGACCACACAAAGTTATCATACTAAGAGATAGCAAAGCCGCAAAGTGAAGGACCCTGGGACTTGTATGACCTTCTGCAGAAGTGCTGACTGTCTACCATTGGTCTATTGCTTGAGCCATAATATTTTGAGATCTCTTGGTTATTACAGCTTATACTCCAAATAATATAGAAACAAATCTTCATTAAAGTGCAATTCATATTATTTAATGTTACTCTTCTCAAAGGCATTTGCACGTGGATTCCAAAAATCAAAGAATGTATGAAGTTCAAAGGAAAAATATGCTAATGGTCTTTCAGACCTAGTGATAGGCCAGAGGTTTTTGTTTAGTTTTTATCTCCCTTAAATTTCAGCATACCAGCAATTGGCTACTTTGTCTCTCCTTTAAGTTCAGCCCTGACTCTAAGCTCTTACATATCCGTTTTTCCTCTTAGTACAATAGTCCTCCCTTATCCACAAGGGATACATTCCAAGACCCTCAGTGGATGCATGGAAACTTGGATAGCATCAAACTCTCTCTATATATACTATGTTTTAATCTATGATATAGTTTAATTTATAAATTAGGCACAGTAAGAGATTAACAATAATAACCAATAATAAAATAGAAAATTATAACAATATACTGTAATGAAATTATGTGGATGTGGTCTCTTTCTCTTTCTCCACTAATCTTTATATTTTTCAGTCCATATCTATCCTAAATCTTTGTAACCATCCATTACTTGTAGTAAATGGCTTGGTGTCTCTCATTTCAGGGGATCCCTTGCTGAAGTCTCGATGCTTTCTGGTGCAACACATTGCCATCATTGGAACACATTTTTTGTTTGTGTCTTCCATTCACAAATGTAATACCTTTTCTATCTTAACTGAGCACTTCTCACACACTGTGGCCATAACTTTTGCAGCTTGTGGTAGGACAGCAAAACTAGTACAAATTTCTTTATCCTTCTTTAGAATTTCATGGAAAGAAGAGTCATTCTTATCATAGATCTTAGCAACCGCAATATACAGATTTTTTTTTCATTCCTTATTAAGTCAAGAACTTTCACCTTTTCACTTAAAGGAAGTGTTTTGCGGCTTCTCTTTGGCACGTCCAAATTGCCAGCATCACTACTCCTGTGTTTTGAGACAATTATTAAGTAAAATATGGGTTACTTGAACACAGCACTGTGATACCATGACAGTCGACCTGATAACTTAGATGGCTACTAAGTGACTAATGAGTGAATAGTGTATATAGCATGGATATTCTTGACAAAAGGGATAATTCACAAACAATGCAAGATTTCATCAAACTACTCACAAGGGCACACAACTTAAAATTTATGAATTGTTAATTTTGGAAATTTCCATCTAATATTTTCATACTGCACTTGACCACAGGTGACTGAAACCACATAAAGCAAAGCTGCAGATAGGAGAAAACTACTCTATGTGATTTCCTTAAGAACAGGAAGTGCACCTTACTTGTCTCTATAAATAGAGCTCCTAGAATATAACAGATGTTCCATAAATATGTTTTGAACACTTCTAGTGAAGGTAAACAAAACAGCCATATTTCTTCCCTTGTTTTTTTTTTAAATTCTTTCATACTAAACTTTTATTCTAATAGTGCAATAACTAAATGACAACAATAATGAGAGAAATAGGCTGTATTGTTGGTTTAAACTGCTTGTCAAACAGTATGTTTAATGATTACCCATGTTCTTTAGTCCTCACAATTACTTTATGATGTAAATACTACTACTGACATTCCCATTTTACAGAAAAGGTAACTGAGTCTCAGAGAAGTTTAAAAAGTGTTCAGTGTTCTTTCCCATGGTCTCACATTTAGTAATGATTGAAACAAGGATTTGAACCCAGCATTGTTTAACATCAAAAGACACTTTCTTAGCTGCAATATAGTATGCTACATTATCTTCTAGGAATGGCCTGGCACTGTGAAGGATAGCAAGGGGAAAAATCAGTCTGGGTTTAAAAATGAATTGCAGATAATTAAATCAATCTAAATTATGTGTTGTGAGTTGCCAAATTAATATAAATTATATGACATAAGAAAAGTTTGCTAGCTTCCTCATCAATAAATACCATCACCTTGAAAATCTGTACATGGGAGAATTTGTTAATCTGGTCTGAACCTTGGCACAGTTACTTGAAAACCAAAGAAACTAGAATGATCACAAGAGGGACTGCTATTTTGCATAAATGTTTTAGAGGACAATGGAAGAAAACAGCATAGACACAAAATAGACTTCACAAGGGCAGTTTGAATGTAGTATATTATCTGCTATCAAGCATTTTATTAACCAATTATAATTCTAAATTTGTTACTGTTTAAGAATATTCAAAGATACATAAAAGCCAAATAGTACAATGAAATTGCATGTACTCATTATCCAGATTCAACAATAACCAAGATAAAATATTTATTAATCATATCATGAGAACTGATAGTCCTACACTTAAAGATTAAAAAGTATCATGTTCACTGAATCTTAAACTGGTAATACTGAAACAAATTAAACATTCCAGTCTAACATCCTCTTTTTACAGCCAAGGAAACCAAGGCCCTGAAGAAAGAGGTGATCTAATCAGGTTATTGAGTTAGTAACAGCCAATATAAGAATTAGTTTGCACTATATCACACTGCTATTTAGTATTAATTACTCTTTAGTTGATTTGAATCCTTTTAAAATAATTGATAAAATATGGCAAAAGCCTTTTCTCCATAAATTCATTAAAACAGACTAGGCTATACGCCAAATATGAGTCTTTTCTACCTAATTTTTTCCCCAAAAATATAAGTTACAAAACAGCTCTCTCATTTATGCCCTTTAACATTTAAGTGTATTATAAACAGTTTTTCAATCAAAAGAGTTCAGAGAAACAATCACAAAAAAATTTTACCGTAACATCATGATCCTTCCGATTTGTCTCTTGATAATGCTGAGACAGGAACAAACACATAATGAACTTGTTAATGAACTACTAACAGGAAACCAGAGTGTACACATGTGTGTCCTTGGATTGAGCCTTAACAAAATTAGGAAGTTAAGTTCCAACTGAGGACCAGACAACCAGCAGAAATTCGTAAGAGCTAAGGCACAGCAGAATTTCAGGAAAAATAAAGATCAAGAATACATATTAATTTTCTCAAGTTGTCATTCTATTAGTGGCATATGAGTGTTAAAATGCTTACATGGGTTATTAAATTGGGTTCCAAAACCATCTCACTCATTCATCTTAATATTTATTTAGAAGAAAATCACAGATCATATGGATCATATTTACTGCATATTAACATTTGACTTCAAAATGGCTGTATCTCCTAAAAAGAGAACAGCTGGATCTTCTACATTAATACTGAGATGATCTTGTGAACTATATTTTAGATTGGCAGCATATCTTTGAAAAAATGTTTTATTTCTTTCTTCAGACTGTGGCCTACTTTCTACGTAGGCTACTGCCATTGAGTGATTTATTCAATTTGTCACCCATTCACTTATTCAAAAAATAGTTATTGAGTTTTGTGGTAGGTAATTGGTACACAACAATGAATGAACAAATTCCTGCTCTCATTGAACTTACTTTACGGTAATGTAGTAAACCATAAATAAATAAACAAGCCAAAATAAATTAGATAATGACACATAAAAAATAAAAAATAAATCAGGGTAAGATAGTGAGGGTAAGAGGCTAGACAGTGATGAGGGGAGTGAGAGAAAGAGGCTATTTTAGAAAGGATGATCAGGAAGGCCTGTCTAAGGGAGGACCTGAATAAAAGGATAGAGGGAGTTATGAAATTAACTGAGAGTGTTTAAGGCAGATGGAATAGCAAGTGCAGTGGTTCTGAAAAAGGACTGTGACTGATGGGGTTGTGAGTCTGTGTTGCTGGAACAGAGTAAGCAAGGAAGAAAGAAGGAGGAGGAAAGGTAGGAGAGGTACAGGGGGCAGTTTGTATGGTGCCTCATTGGCCATTTTAGACTTCGGCTTTCGTTCTGAGTGAGATGGGGAGCCCTTGGAAGATTTTGATCAGGGGAGTATATGAAATTAGTTATGTTTTAGAATAACTTTGGCTGCTGAGTAGACAATAAACTGAATGGATATGAAATGGAATCAGGGAGATGATTTAGGAAGCTCTTGCAATTGTCTAGCCAAGAAATGATGGTGGCTTGCACTATGATAGTGAAAAATACCATATCTTGAATATATCTTGAAGATTGGGCTAGTGTGATTCTCTAAAGGATTGTGGGGTATGCAAGGGAGGAGATAATCAAAAATGATGTCAAGGGTCCTAGTCTAAGCAACTAGGTAAATGCTGATGCCATTTATTGAAAGGAGGCATACTGGAGAAGGAGCAGGCTTGGTGTGGGAATAAAAAATTCAGTTTTGGACATGATAAGTTTAGGCTGTTCATTAAACTTCCAAGTGGAGGTGCTGAGTAGACATTTGGATATATGACTGGAGCTTAGAGGAAAGTCTAGTACTCCATTAAAATTTGAGAGTTATGGTATATACATGGTACTTAAAGCCTTGAGACTGAATGAGATTTCCTAGTGATCATTTGTTTGGATTGTATAGCAAGCAGGTTTAGGCATGGGCAGTTCTAAAATTAGAAAATTAAGAACTCTAGAGAATTACCACAACATTCAAGAAAGTTGAACATTTACTGAGTAGACAAATTACCAAATATCACTAGTTAAACTAAATTATTTTATTTGGTTTTAGTCTTATCCTTTATTATCAATTACAAAAGTACATTATCCCACATCGTCACCTGTCAGAACAAATTCAGTCTTTTTTTCTTTTAAACTTATTCTAAGTTGTTTTAAATAGTCAAAAATTTAGCAATGTTAACACTACATTGTTAATCATTAAGCTTCTAAAAGACATATAGTCTTATTCACTTTATAAGATTTGTTACTACAAAAGCTCTTACACTTTATAGAACACTTCCTTGCCTGGCTATTGGCATTACCACATTAAAATACGAAACTTTCTTACTTTTAGCCATCTCATTCTCTACCTTTTCCATTCAAGTTTGAAGATCAACTACAAATTTTTGTGCTTGTGTGACAATTAGGGGGCAATAATTGAAAATTTCCCTGAAGAGAAAACTGTTCAACAACTCATAAATTCAGTACTTTAAAGATACACTTTAAAAAGTCCTTCGAACTCATCAAATTGTACACATTAAATATGTGCAGTTCTTTGTATATCAATTATACCTCATTAAGCTGTTAAAGGCAGTTTTTAAAAACATCATCCTTTTTCTTGCGTCACCAAATTGTTGCACTGATTTCCTGTTACTATTAGTTTCAGTTGATCTTTTCAGTTGTTCTCTACTGCTTGGCACAAAGTAGCCTATGTGTGAATTAGGCGATGGAGGGTTTTGATAAGGGGGGTGAATGAAATAAAGTTCCACTTGTCTATTTACTTGCCAAGATTTACCCCTTGTCACCTACTATGGTTATAAGTCCCATATTGGCATCACTTCTTTGTGATGGGCTCCCGAAGCAGAAATTTTTTTTTTCTAAAATTCCATTAATATTCACATAGAGAACTCAAGAGGTCATCGTGGGAAATAGGTAGGTATGTGTTAATCTTTCACATTTGCACAGCATGACTAATTCTTATCTCGAGTATTTCGCAAAGTACAAAGACTAAGACTGATAAATTTTAGTGATGTGTAAGGAATGAATGTGTGAATACATAGATGTATGCCTAAACAAAATTTAAAAAATCCTAGAAGAGGGAGGGTAAACATAATTTTAAAAAAATTATCAAAAGAGAAGGAGATGAGAAAGTGAGAATTGCTAAGCTACCAAAGACCTCATTTCCACACTTGGAAACTATGCCTAAGCCTCATGCACTTTATTTTTTTAAGTAAAAGGAACCATTTTCTGTAAATGCTTAATCAAAATCCCTCCAGTTCCACTGTTGATACAAAAGAGGCTCTTCCTTTGGAGAAAATGAAGCAGAGAGTGTCTCAGGACACATCCGCAGATAATTCTAAGTAAAGTCCCCAAACATTACATAACAATGACCAGATCCCTTCCCTGGCTTATACAATTTTATAATAAATTTTAAGAAAATTAAAAGTTAGCTTTACAAATGTGCATGAGGTCCAGCCACTTCTTGTGAATTGTCTTTACAAGCTCTATGTAGGGAGAGTAATATGGGTTAAAAGCAGATGGACTTATAGGAAAAGAACATTAAATGTTGTGACCTCCTGATGATATCTGTAGACATTATTCAAATAAATATTGTTTTCTTTTACAAAATGTTTAAGGTAGCAGAACTTGTGTGGGCTGGTATAGTTCACATTATTTTAATCATCACCAATGAAATAATTATTACTGACAGTAAAGAAACATCTTGAGATATTACTCAGACTGTCATGATATGTTTAGAAATGAGAGGAAACTTCTAAAGGTTATAATTTGTTTACAGGTGTTTTTTAAATATCACTTAACTAATAGTTTGAATGCAAATCATGCCAGTACACTCCATCATTATACAAAGATAACGTGATTCCAAAAGAGCTGTTGTACCAAATGTAGTAATACAGACAATATTACAGAGAGTACATCTCATATCCTGTGACTTGTCTTCTGTTTCTCTAAGGAAATGCCTTGCTTCAGGGTTCTGGTAAGGTTTGCCTGAATTTGAATTTCTCTTTGCATAGTTTGCACTCTAAAACTGTTTAGAATGTATTTAGAATTTCCATAGAGTCTATAGAATGTGCTCCTTTCCTAAAATTTTATCTCCCAGAATAGTATTGAACAATATTGCCTAGATTATCCAAAATATAGCTGCATTACCGCAATGAAAATAATATATATACAAATTAAAAAATTTAAAGTCCTGACTCCAGCTCACAAAATAAAATAAGGGCAGTGTAGTTTTAGTTTGTGGTGTCCTGTCCAGAGGCCAAGAAATTACTCAAGTGGTATTTCTCAGGAAACAAATGTTTAGACTCCTGGGAGGAAGCCAAAAATCTGGAAAGAGTGATGTGGTTCTTGGCTACCCCGATCTTTGTCACCAGAGAAATATTTTTGGCTGAGCACTACATATTCGTCCTCATTTCCAGACCACATAGTTTTGTGAAGTTAGATTCTTTGGATGATTATATAGTGCAACCCAAGGTGCATTTTAATGGTGTAATTACCATATGTTATGTATTTGAAATTTGAACTTTTGGAATGTGTGAAGGTACTGCTGATGTGAAAGCTGTCTTTCTATATATATTACACAAGAGCACAAGAACCAATGTTCTCCAAAGCTTCTGTCTTCTACTGCTAGATCAGACTCTCAGCAAGAAAAAGAAATGGTGCCCTCTGGATTTAACCATAACAGGGTTTAGAATTGGGACCAACCCTATACATAAGCAGAATAGGTATCACCTTTGTAGTGAGATTTGAGGGGCTCTAAAAGATCAGTCGAGTTCAGTACCTGACTTTGTCCTTTGAGACTTCAAATGTCTCCTCAATAAGATTTAGACTGTGGTCACTGTATTTAGAACTGCAACCTGTACCAATCCCCACCCCTAACAAATAGAACACCTACTATTTCTATATTTTTCAAAGCATGTATTTCCTTTTAATATATAATATCATTTAGTTAGTTAATCACTTGGTTATTTTGTCATTCATTGCCTGTCTCTCTCCTCTAAACTACAAACTCAATCCTGCAGGTATTTTTGTCTACTTTGTTCACTGATGATGCCCAGGAACATAAAACAGTGCCTGAGACACATTAAGTGCTCAATAAATATGTTCTAAATGAATGAGTTGAACAATCTCTATGAGAGATAGCTAGTATTCAGACTGGCACTATGGCAGGCTCTATTTTAATATACTAGTGAAGGCATCAAATCATCGGTTAAATCATCAGGTTGAAAACAGAAATAGTAAGTATAATTTATCCAACTTCAATTATTGGATACCGCTGTCATTTATTTATTTCAAAATATTTATTCAGTGCTTACGAGTTGCATTTCATCATCATATACACAATCACATATGTAGTATTTATAAACACTTAGACAAGGGCACACATGCAAGAAGCAAAAGGAGTAAAGGAGAAGAATAGCAGAAGGAAAGTGACGGATTTCTGAAGTGGTGGCAGCAAGAGATTTTGGGTTGCCGAAGAGAGTACAAAAAAGTTCAGAAAAACACCGAGAAGTAATGTCAGAACATAACTGGAAAATACCTCACCTGGATCTCTCATGAACCTTAATTTTGATCCGGTGGATAGGTCAGCCTCACTCCATATAAACCTCACTCCTTTTATTCCACCTTCTGAAAACTACCTATTAAAACCGTGAGATTTTAAAACCAAACTCCTTTCTCCCAAGGTACCATGTCTCCCTATAGTTTAACAAAACTGCTATAGTGCATTTCTTCATATTCAAAAAAACAAAGTTATTGTGTTACCTTAGTTAACAAAATAAAAATGAAGTGTTAGACTTGCTTTCTTCTTGTGTGACTATAAGCCTTCACATTCTCAGGAAATGAATTCTCAAACAGTACAGGAAAGCTGCCCCATTGGTTTCCCTTGTCTGCTTTCCATTTTCATTTCTTATCTTTAACTGAGTTATTTTTAAGTAGAACTGAAAAAAAAAAAAAAACAAGGACAAAGAGAATTCTGACCACTTTGGACTATAGGAGGCATTTGGAAATGGTAAGCAATGTCTACATCTCCCTCTCTCTCCTTTTAAAAAAATCCTGAAACATTTACAGCATGTTCGTTGAAACAATTGGTTTAAACGATTGAAGGAAAGGGTCACATTCCAAAAGCTAAATACACTAGAAGGCACTTATTTTAATTTTCAGGACACAGTTAACATTTTTCTCACCTGTCATTTTCTTAGCTTAGTTTTTCATGAAATTAAGCTTCCTAAGTAGTTTATATTTGAATACTTCCTATTCTACCTATCTCAATGGTTTAAAAAATAAAAAATAAAATTGCATTTTTTTAATATCACATGACCAAAAATTTCTATTTGGTAATAGAACTCAGGCTGTTTTAATCCTTGCTTTATTTTAATGTTATGAACTTCTTTTTCCATTTAGCAGAGATCAGTTGAGTATCTTCCACTGTAAAACCAAGAGCTACATAGTCTAGATACAAATATAAGACACAGTCCCTCTCCCCTCAAGGACATTAGTATTTATCATAGAAAACAGACATGTAAATATTGTCAATATAGTAAGATAGTGGTCTCCGAACTTTGTAGATAATAAACTCCATTGTGTTTTCATATTATGAACACATCTTCTCAGTAGATGTATGTTTATTTATAAATTATACACATGCAGTGTCATAATTAGCTAACATCTTAAGGTATAAAACATATATGGGGTAAAGCTCACTATTACTATACAGGATATAAATTCATGAATCATTCTTCTTAATTTTGAACTGTATTGGCCAACATTTTAGCAGGCTTAATTAGATCATCATAGTTTTTTTTTCTTCTTCTTTAACAAGATTTTTTTTCAGGCTTTATTGAAATATAATAGACAATTAGTTTTCTATTATAATAGTTGCTCATATTTACATTGTACAATTCAATGAGGTTTTTTTTTCAATTATATTTGGCATACAGTAATATACCAATTTCAGTTGTACAGCATAGTGATCAGAGATCCATATAACTCACAAAGCAATCATCCCACTAAATCTAGTACTCCTCTTCTTTACATATTTATTACAACATAATTACATTACATGATTACATCTTCCCCATTCTACACTCTACATCTCCATGTCTATTCTGCAACTATCCACTTGTACCTCTTAATCCTTTTGCCATCCCCCAACCCCTTTCTCTTCTAGTAGCCCTCAAAATTTTCTCTGTATCTATGAGTTTATTACTGCTTTTGTTGTTGCTATTTATTTGTTCTTTAGATTCCACATGTATGTAAAATCATGCAATATTTATCTTTCTCTATCCTTCCCATTTCATTCAGCACAACATTCTCTAGGTCCATCAAGGCAATATTTTTCCCATCCCCTTCCTTTTAGTTCATGTGTATCTTTTAATCTGAAGTGAATCTCTTGAAGATAGCATATGTAGGGGTCTTGTTTTCTTATCCATTCAGTCACTCTTTTGGTTGAAGCACTTAATTCTTTTCCATTGTTGATAGGAATGTAGTTATGATCATTCCTTATTCCTGTTTATGATACATGGTTTTTCTTCTTAAAGAAGTCCCTCCAATATTTTCTGTAATACTGCCTTGGTGTTCATAAATTCTTTTAGCTTATTTTTGTCTGGGAAGCTCTTCATCTGTTCTTTGACTCTAAATGAAAGCTTTGCTGGATAAAGTATTCTTGATTGTAGATCCTGGGTTTTCATCACATTGAATATTTTGTGCTTAGCCCTTCTGTCCTGTGTGGTTTCTTTTGAGAAATTAGCTGCCAGTCTTAGGGGTGCTCCCTCATAATTAACTAACTGCTTTTCTCCTGCTGCTTTTAAGATTCTGTCTTTGTATTTAACCTTTGGCATTTTAATTATGATGTGTCTTGGTGTGGACTTCTTTGGGTTCCTCTTTCTTGGGACTCTCTGAGCTTCCTGGGGTTGTATGTCTATTTCCTTCACCAGAGGAGGAAAGTTTTCCATCATTATTTCTTCAAATAGCTCTTCAACATCTTGTTTTCCTTCTGGTACCACTATGACAAGGATATTTTTACATTTAATAGTGTCTCATATGCTCCTTAAATTATTATTATAGTCTTGGCTTCTTTTCTCTTGCCATTCTGATTGAGTGTCCTTGGCTTCCCCATCCTCTACGTCAATGGTTCAATCCTCTTTTTTATCCACTCTTTATTCCATCTAATATACTTTTCATCTCAAATAATGTATTCTTCATTCCTGACTGGTTTCCTTTTATAATTTCCATTTCCATTTTTATGTTACCTTTGTTAAAGTTCTCACTGAGTTCATCTACACTTCCCCTAAGTTCCTTAAACACCTTTATAATCAGTGTTTTGAACTCTGTATCTGTTAGATTGCTCGACTTCATTCATTATTTCTGGATCTCTGCTGTTCTCCCATATGGTTCTGCTTCTTTGTCTTCCTATTTTGGCTGCCTTTCTGTGACTGTTTCTATGTACTAATCGAAGCTCCTAAGTCTCCTGGTCTTATTAAGGTGGCTTTATGTAGTAGGTGTCCAGTAGTACAGTCCTGAGAGGGGTTCAGCTGCAGGTCAAGTTTAGCCCCAACCTGTGTCCCTCGGGGGCCACCTCTTAAGATTTAGCAAGCAATCCACTGATGCTGTGCTTATAGTTGCCTCAAGAAACCACACCAAAACCTGAGGCCAGCTGCCACCAGTGTGAGTTTTGGGGTTGGTTCAGTAAGGAACACTGGACTCACCAAGGATACAACTGAATGTGGCTGATGTGGGGCTGTGAGTTGGGGGAGGCAGTTTCAGGGAATCCTCTGGGCAGAGTGACCTCTGTTATCCAGTTAAATGACATCTCAGCTAAGGTGGTGCTGTGTTCCTTACTGGGAGCAGGGAGGGCTCAACAGAGGAACAATGGATACCGCTGGCACTTCTGCCCAGGAGAAAGCCTCACCTCCAGCCTTCACTCTGACAACTCAGTGTCCCCCTATAAGTCCCTGGTGCTCCCCGTGCAGCCGACCTGGCAATGGTGCTCAGAATAAGTAATTCCATTGTCGCAAAAGTCCACTCCTGGACATAGCCCCTTTAAGAGGCATCTGCAGCCACCATAGTGTCTGTCCCACTCAGCCACTCAGGACCGGGCAGCCTCGCGGCTTCACCCCGTCTTACCTTCTACTGTTGCTGGTTGATTAATTATTTCTCTCTCTAGTTGTAGTGCTTCTGTTCCTCTAGATCCCAGGTGACTTTCCTCGCTGCTTGCTCTTTGTTTCTGTCACAATTTTGATTTGGTTGCAAGAAGGATAAATAGAGCCTCTATCATCTACGTCTTTTTTTCTCCCTCATCATGGTTTTTACACTTGTTTTATTTTGTATTTAAACTAATAACGTAGTTGACAAAGAATACTGTCAATTTCTTGTCCACTTGTGCCTACATTGTTAGTAATATAATCAAGATTCATTGTAGGAATCTTTTAGAGTCATTCGTGAGAGTTAACTTATTTAAAATTTGATAATGTGGTTAAGAAATCTAACTGGGAACATGTAAACTGCAATATCTTGCAAAATGGTGAAATAAAACTAATGCATTTGTCTACTCCTCCACACTTTTGTTCCAGAATACCTCATAAATATTATGACATCACATTTGACCCTTTTGTTAAACAGATTAAATGATAACAATGTTTATATATGTGTGTGAAAGTATCTGTGTATAATTATATTCATTAAAGAAAACATTCACTATCTTTATTAAAATATAGACATACATTTTAATATGTATACTCAACCCCAATGTCCATCTACAGAAACCCTAGAGTACATTTCTCTAGTTTCAGATACCACTGCAACAGTCTGTTTAACATGCACAAAGTCTGGTAGAATGGGGTAACTGGAAGAATGAGGTCAGGAGGAAAGCAGATATGAAATTGAGAAGTATGTTAGTAGGGGCACAAAGAACATTCTTGAACAAATAGTGAAACACATTTCATTAAACCATTAGGAATTCATTCTTGGGCCTATAAAGAATTTTAGTCTATAACGGACTTTTAGTAAAATGCAAAAACCTGTGGGAAGGCTAATACTTTTAAATGTGTCCTTTAATATTCTAGATGAAATAGCTAACAAGCTAGCATGGGGCAAAGCCCTACAGATAGGAAAATCAGGCTAGGAAGGAAGGAGATGAAAGAGCAAAAGTAGGATGGTGAAGGTAGGGAGAAAGGCTGAACAAAGAAAATAGAAGGTATCAAAAATAAGTGTTTATCTGCTTCATAAATTTGATTACATTAATTTCCAGATCTTCTGGTTCCCTGTTTTTTCTTTTCCTTCAGATTTCTCATTTTAAATTATACTTCGTTTCCCAATCTTTGTAATTTAATTCTTAATCCAGACAGGATTGATCTAGTAGATTGAAAAATAAAGAATCAGTGTAAAATTTCTGGGTACAAATAGAGGAAGTATACAAGAACAGAAAGCCAAGTTATAAGCAAGAAAATATGAAGTATAGGTAAATAGGTATTATGGCTTTTTCTTTTTTTCCCATTAGAGTGCTTCCATCTCAGTTTGTTTTCTCACCCCACATAACATCCAGAATAAAAATTATATTAGATAATCTTTAGGCTAGAAAAAACTAGGAGATAGTCCAGAGAGAGAACTTTAAAAGAAAGTACACCTTGGAATATTGAGTTATATACCTTGGTCATTACACAATATAACATAAAGAAAGAAATTTGCACTGCACTGGATTGGGAGGGGAACATCCATACCTTAAAATTCCTGAGTATCTTAGAAATATTGAGGATTTATTTAAAATTTCATAAATCTATCATTTTCATTTAAAAATATTTTCAAAATCATCAATCTTTTATAACTTAAAGATTTATTATACTACTTTCCTAGGAATATATTAGACATCTTTGTTTGCATATCATGACCTGAAAAACTCTAATGAAAATAGACATCTTATTACCAGTGTCTTCTCTACACTTGTTAAAATACTGCACATACCATATTATTCTTGAAAGGCACAGAACATGACCATAATTAAGGAAATATTCTTAAGAACTGTTTTCTTGGAAGTTGTTTATTAGCACATAGTCACTTGTACTGCATGCAGCTCCATGTCACATGGTTGGCTTATTTTCTCTTAGTTCATTATTTTTCCTCTCTTAGTTCATTATTTTGAACATTTATTGAAATGAGAGAGTTCAGTGGAATTGGATATAATAAATAAAAACAGCTTTGTCAGAAAAACAAAGTAATTGGAGAAAAAGAAAATACTTGATTTATCTTGGTTGGGACAAGCCCTTGGCTTCTAAGAAAAGAGAAACATTTTAATTAACCTTCTAAGGAAAGAGAAACATTTTAATTAACCTTTAAATATATGTTTTAAACTTTTTAAAACTTAAGAGTCAATCTGTGGGTTGATTTTTCTCATTTCACTCAAAAGGTAAATGGTTCAAGTGACTTTATGAAGCATTATCAATGTTTAGGTACACAAGTCCTTTGAGAACAGGTCATCCCTGGAGTTTTAATCCAAGTTTGTTCAGGTATCACAAAGTCAGACTGTCAGTGTATAGCCCAGGGAACAACTGATTGATTCCTGGTTAGCTTTGTCTACGTTTATTGCCTAAAGTTATTTTATATTTTGTCATGCTTTTCTCTATATTTTTAAACTTTTTGAATAACAACTTTATTGGGATATAATTAACTTTATTGGGATATTATAAAATTCACCCTTTTAATGTGTACAATTTAATAGATTTTAGTATATAGAGTTATAAAACTACGTCAATAATATCAATTTTAGAATATTTTCATCACCACAAAAAGAAATCCCGGATGGGAGACCACCTAGAAATATTAGGTGCTGTAGGCATTAAAAAAAAAAAAAAAGAAACCCCATATGCTTTAGCATGCACACCAATTGCCCTACCTTAGTGTTGTCAACCCTAGTAAACCACTAATCTATGTTCTGTTTCTACAGATTTGCCAGAATGAATATTTCATATAATTGGAATCATATTGTTTGGTCTTTTGTTACTACCTCCTTGATATGTTTTCAAGGTTTACCCATGCTGTGGCATGAATCAGTTCATCATTCCTTTTCATTGCCTAATAACATACCATTGTACAGATGTACCACTTTGCTTATTTATTCATCATTTAATAGACATCTGGGTTGTTTCCACTTTTAGGTTATTATAGATAATTTTGCTATAAACATCCACATATAAGGTTTTGTGTGGATATGTTTTTCTTTCTCTTGGGTATATACTGGGAGTAGAATTGCTGGATCATATAGTAATTCTATATTTAGCCATTTGAGGAATTGTCAGACTGTTTCTAAAAGTATCTGCATTATTTTACATTCTACTAACAACACATGAGCGTTCCATTTTCTCCACATCTGCATCAACATTTGTTATTGCCTGATCTTTTGATAATAGCATCTTAGTGGCTGTGAAGTGATACTTTATTGTGGTTTTGTTTACGAATGTAAACGAAATGTTTTTCATGTCTTATGTCTTTTGGTTGCTCTATTCTTTAATAACTGCCTTTTTTTCTGTTAAATATATGGTTCTAGTGTGTCATTTTAATCCCCTTGTTTCTTTCAATCTATTTTACTTTTAATTATTTTCTTACTAGTTTTCTTAGGGTTGTCATCTAACTTTAAATCAATGTAGTTCAAATTAATACCAACTTAATTTCAATAGTATTCAAAAACTTTGCTCCAATCTTGCTCTGTCCCCTCCTATATCATTTGTTTTATCAGTGTCATACAAATTACATCTTTACACATTATAAGCCCATCAGTGCAGTTTTCTAATTATTGCTTTATGCAAGAATCTTTTAAATCATTATGGGAGAATAGTAACAAAATTGCATTTACAACGACTTTTATATTTATCTATGTAGTTAAACTTTAAGGGTGCTTTTTATTTGTTCATGTGGATTCAAGCTCCTACCTAGTATCCTTTCATTTCAGGCTTCAGGGTTTCTCGTAGGGCATGTCACCTAGTGACGAATTCTCTATTTTTACCTCAAAATATCTTAATTTCTCTTTTACTTTGGAAAAATAATTTTGCTAGTCATAGAACTTTTAGTTGAATCTTTTGGCACTTTGTCATTCCACTGCCTTCTGGCTTTCATTCTTTCTGATGAGAAATTAGGAGTTAATCTTATTAAGGATCTCTTATACATAGCAGTCATATTTTTCTTGCTGTTTTCAAGTTTCACTCATTATCTTTTGATATATTGACTATGACTAGTGTCAGAGTAGAGTTCTATGAGTTTATCCCATTTGGAATTTGTTGAGCTTCTTGGATGTGTAGATTAATGTTTTCATCAAATTTGGTGAGTTTTCAGCCATTATTTCTTCAAAATTACTAGCCCTCTCTTTCCCTTCCCTCTGGAACTTCTATTACGTGTAAGTCAGTATGCTTAATGGTGTCCCATAGGTCTCTATACATTTTTCGTCATCTTTTTCTTTCTGTTTTTCAAACTAGATAATCTCAATTGCCCTCCCTTCTAGTGCATTTTCTTCTGCCAGCTCAAATCTGCTTTTGAGCCTTCCTTTAATGAACTGCACTTTTCAAATGCAAAATTTATATTTGTTACACACTATTCTCAGACTTCCTTTAATTCTTGAGACATAGTTTCCATTAGTTATTTGAACATATTTATAATTGCTTACATATAGTCATTGTGTAGAATATCAAATATCGGGGCTTCCTCAGGCATAGTTTCTATTAACTACATTTTTTTTCTGTGTACACACAATATTTTCCTGTTTCTTTGTGTGTATAATTTATCAAAAGCTGGATGCTTTATGTAATATGATGTGGCAACTCTGGAAATCATATCTCTCCTCCCCAGCATTTGTTGTTACTATTATTATTATTATTATTGTTATTACCACTACTACTACTACTACTAATTATTAGTGATTATTATTATTATTATTATTATTAGTTTGTTTAGTGATTTCCTGAAGTAATTCTTTAGAGTCTATATTCTTTGGCTTTTGTAGTCACTGGAGTTTCTGATCAGATAGCTCAGTGGTCAACTGACTGAACAGAGATCACCTCAAAATTCTCAAACTAGTAAGCCTCCAATCCATTCCTGAAGTATTGTTGAGGAAAGCCTTCAACACTCTAGCAGTTTACAACTCTGCCTTAGCCTTCATCTCCTGCTTGTGCAGAACTTCAAGGTGAGCCAAGGTAAGAGATCAGGGTCTTCTCAGGTCTTTCTCGGGCATGTGCTCAGCGATGCACATGTTCATGGCCATATAGATCTCCAGGAATGTGTCAGAACATTTCAAAGAATCCCTGGGCATTCCATTCCTCTGATTTTCTAAGTTTTTTTCCTCCCAATGTTTGTTTGTCCTAATTGTTATTGCCACTTCCAAAGTCATGATATTAAATTATTGCCTCTATTTTTTTTAAACAAAAATGTCTTGAGGATAGGGTTTTCCTCATCAAGCAAGCAACGAGTCAGGTCAAATAAAGATCAGTCCGTATAATGAGAATTTTCCAAGGATCTGATAAAACGGTCAAACAGTGAAATTTCACTAGAGACGAGGCACTTTTGGGAGCTCCAGACCTGTTCTGCCCTCTTCTATGCCCACTAGGCTACAGATATTCACAGCTACACATGGTCCTGAGATTGATGGTTTTCAAGGCTACCCCAGAACTCAGGAAAGAAGAATGGGAATAGGGTAAGTTAAAACTTCATAATGCTGTTTTGCTGAGATTCAACTATTTTTCTTGAATTGGTGCAAGAATTTGGTAAATTTTCGGAGTTGCAAAAAATTTTGACAATTTTTTCTAGGGTTCTCATTTCCGTTATGAAGAAGTGGATTTTGAGAGGCCCTTCTTCCAACCAATGTGGAAGTGCTTCTCTCATCACTCTTTCATTTTTGATTGATGTGTTTTCTCGCACCATTTTCCCTTCTTATTTTAGAATAATTTTTCTTTAATCTTTCAGTGGTTAACTTCGGGATTTTCTCATGCATGCTTAAAGTCTAAAGTTAAAAAACATCTTATGTCTCCCTAAAAAGACAAGCATCACAGAACATTAAGTTAGACCACAACTTTATCATAAGATATGTAAATATGGTCTAGTATTCTACTTTTACCTTATATTTTCTTTAAATTAGCCATTATTATCACATAATATAACCAATGTTTTGACTTACCCATATATTTACTTCAATCTCTGTCATTTTTTCTTGAATCTCAGATATCAAGTCATTTTCCTTCTGCCAAAAGTCCTTTCTCTAAATTTTTCATTAATGTGATTCCATAGGTGGTAAATAATTTTAGTTATGTATGCGAATAATATTTTGCACTAGTTTTTAAAAAAGGATTAGATCTTTGGAAGCATGGCAGAGTGAGAGACGTCCCCAGATCTCTCCCCTTGAAACAACAATAAGATGAACATCTAAAACTCAACAAAAAACACCAAAACTGCACATCAGCACATCTGAGCACGGGATCTGTGCATAAGAGCTACTACGGGTAAGAACCCCAAGTGTTGGGCGGTGGACTGGGAGAAATAAAGAAGCTGTCTCTCAAAGCCACTGGAGCTAACTGTAGGGGGAGGGGTAGGGGAGAAGGTGAAGAGAGTGCCCTGAACAGCTGTGCCTGGAAAAGCTGTGAGCTTCCTGCAGCTGGTGCAGGGCCCAGTTATCACGGCAGAAGGCAGAGAAGTGGGATGGCAGAAAAACAAGTTGATTTGCACTGACTGTGGTTACAAAACTGAGGCTGAGCTGCAGATCACAACTCCCAACCCAGCAGGCCCATCCCCCCATATCCTCTGACGCTGAACACCGAGGAGACCTAAGGGAATCTGACTGAACACTACCGAAACTGTTGCTAACACTGACAGGGACTGAAACTGAGAGTAGCAAGCGTGATTAAATATCTATCAGAAAATAAAAAGGCATTTTTCAGGCTTTATATACAGCAGGAATCCAAGAGGCTTAAACACCACCTACCAGAAACAAAAAGAAAAGCTCCTTCTTTGCAGGGGGCTAAAAGATCTATATATAATAAATCTTCTTTCAGGAAAAATAAAAAAGCAGAATACATGTCCATTAATGTCCAAGTGGAGAAATAGTCTATTAAACACCATGAACAACCAAGGTGACAAGGCATCTCAGAAAAAAAGAGAAAAATCTCCAAAAATAAGCTTATAGATATAGAAATATGCGACTTAAATGCCAGAGGATTCATGATGGCACTTCTGAAAAAACTCAGTAAATTCTGAAATGAATCATATCAACAAATTTCAGGAATTGAAAAAACAACTAGATGAGCAGAACAAGGAGACTGAAATCCTCAAAAAGAACCAAATAGAACTTCTGTAGATGAAGAACATACTGCAAGAGTAGAAAAATGAAATAGAAATCCTGGGAAATAGAGTCGATCAAATGGAGGAAAGGATCGATGATATCGAAGACGGAAATCAAGAAATAAATCAGAAGGATGAAGAGAGAAACCAAAGAATGAAAAATAATGAAAGAGAAATTCAAGAACTAGCTGATACCATCAGGAGAGGAAACATAAGAAAAATGGGCATTATCGAAGGCGAGAAAAATGAGCAGGGACTAGAAAGCATTTTCAGACAAATAGAAGATGAGAATATCCCAAATCTAAGAAATGAGTGGGAGCTCAGAATTCAAGAAGTCAACAGAGCACATAATTATCTCAACTGAAAGAGGCCTTCACCAAGACATATTGTATTAAAATTATCAAAAATCAAAGACAAAGACAGAATACTCAGGACAGCTAGGGAGAAGAAAATGTTAATGTATAAAGGAAAATCCATTAGATTATCGTCGGACTTCTCAGTACAAACCTTATAAGCCAGAAAAGAGTGAAATCCAATATTCAAACTATTAAGTGGAAGAAACTGCCAGCCTAGAAAAATGTATCCAGCTAAGCTCTCCTTTAGATATGAAGGAGAAATTAAGTACTTTCCAAACATACAAAAATTGAGGGAATTCTCCATTACAAGGCCTGCACTACAGGAAATACTGAAAAAGGTCAGCTCACTTAATACAAAATGACAAAAAACAAAAACAAAAACCATAATTAGGAGCAAAGTGACTATTGGGCAAATAGAAGCAGAAGAGTGCAACCCTTACTAAGAACAAAACACTATAAGCTTAAATAATAAGAGAATTGTTATAACAAGATAGTAATAAACATTCAGTATACATAGGGACAAATTGAGATAACAATGACTGAAAACGGGAGGAGTCAAAGATTCATACTTGCAAAGAGTAATGGAGATAAGGCACTCCCAGGAGAAAATGGAAGACTATATATATAACTATCCTTTACATATTTGTAATGGTAACCACACACCAAAGATTCAGAACTGAAGTATATAACATAAAACAAGAAGGACCAGAGTGAAAATCCACAGAAGCCAACCAAAATAAGGAAAATGGAAACACAGGGACAAAGAAGCAATGGAAACACTGAGCTACAAGAAAGCAAAGATAAAATGGCTATAAGAAGACCTCACATTTTAATATCTCTCTAAATGTTAATGGACTGAAATCACCAATAAAAATGCACAGACTTGATGAACGGATCAAAACTCAACCATATACTGCCTCCAGGAGACACATCTCAGCTCCAAAGACAAATACAGACTCAAAGAGAAAGGGCGGAAAATTATACTTTAAACAAATGGCATTCAGAGAAAAGCGGGAGTAGCGGTACTAATATTGGATGAAATAGACTTCAAAATAAAAAAAGGTAAAGAAAGTAACAAAGGAAAACTTCATAATGATAAAGGGAATCATGCACCAAGAAGACATAACACTTATTAATATCTATGCTCCCAATTAGGGAGCCTCGAAATATATAAGGCAATTACTAACAGAACTAAAGGGAGAAACAGACCAAAATACTATCTTAGCAGGAGGTCTAAATACCCCACTGTCCGATATGGACACATCATCCAAAAAGAAAATCAATAAGGAAATAACATCCTTAAATGAAACATTAGACCAACTAGACATAATTGACATTTACAGAGACTTCCATCCCAAAACAACTGCTTATACATTCTTCTCTAGTGCACATGGAACATTCTTAAGAATTGACCACATTATGAGACACAGAGATAGCCTCAACAAATATAAGAAGATTGAAATCATATCAATCATATTCTCTGATCATAATGCTTTGAAACTAGAGATCAACTGCAAAAAGAAAGCAGGAAGAACCACAAATACATGGAGATTAAACAACATGCTACCGAAGAATAACTGGGTCAGAGAAGAAATAAAAAGAGAGATCAAGAGATACATAGAAACGAATGGTAATGATAGTACAATATATCAAAACATTTGGGACATGGCAAAAGTGGTCATAAGAGGAAAGTTCATATCTTTACAGGCCTATCTCTAAAAAGAAGAATGAGCCCCAAAAAACAACCTAACGCTTCATTTTAAAAACTAGGAAAGGAAGGATGAATGAAGCCTAAAGTCAGCAGAAGGGAAGAAATAATCAAAATTAAGGCAGAAATAAATGAAATGGAAAACAAACAAACAATAAAAAAAATAAATGCAACAAAGAGTTGGTTCTTTGAGAAAGTTAATAAAATTGACAAACCCCTGGTCAGACTTACTGAAGAAAAAAGAGAAAGGACACAAATAAACAAAATCAGGGATGAAAGAGGGGAAATTGTGACTGACATTGCAGAAACACAAAAGGTCATACAAGAATACTATGAAAAAGTACATAACACCGAATTGAATAACCTAGAAGAAATGTATCAGTACTTAGAAAGATACAACCTTCTTAGACTGAATCAAGAAGAACTGGAAAACCTAAACAGACTGAACAGCAGTATGGAAATTAAACAATCATCAAAAACCTACCAAACAGTAAAAGTCCAGGACCAGATGGCTTTACCAGTGAATACTACCAAACATTTAAAGAAGATTTAATACCTATTCTCCTCAAACTCTTCCAAAAAAATTGAAGAGGAAGCAATACTTCCCAACTCATTTTATGAGGCCAATATCACCCTGGTACCAAAATCTGGTAAAGAGAACATAAAAAAGAAAATGACAGACCAATATCTCTCATGAACACAGATGCAAAAATCCTAAATAAGATATTAGCACATCAAATCAAATACAGCAACATTTTTAAAAAGATTATATATCATGATCAAGTGGGCTTTATCCCAGGGGTACAGGGATGGTTCACCATATGCAAATCGATAAACATGATATACCACATAAACAAATTAAAAAGTAAAAATCTAAGATCAGGAACAAAGCAAGGCTGTCTGCTATTGCCAGTGTTATTCAATATAACATTGAAGGTCCTAGCAAGAGCGCTGAGGCAAGAAAAAGATATAAAAAGCATCCAAATAGGAAAAAAAGAAGTCAAACTGTCACTATTTGTGGATGACATGATTCTCTATGTAGAAAACCCTAAGGATTCCACAACAACACTACTAGAAACAATAAGCAAATACAGTAAAGTCTCTGGATACAAACAACGTTCAAAAATCCATAGCTTTCCTATACTCTAACAATGAAGTGTTAGAAAAAGAAGTGGAAAAAATAATTTCTTTTGCAATAGCAACAAAAGAATAAAACTGGAAAGCCACCTGCAAAAGAGTGAAACTAGACTGTTGTCTATCACCATACACCAAAATTAACTCAAAATGGATTCAAGATCTGAATATAAGACCTGAAAAAATAAAATGCACAGAAGAAAACATAGAAACTAAACTCAAGGACCTTGGACTTAAAGAGGATTTTATGAATTGGACCTAAAAAAGCAAGGGAAGTAAAAAGCTAAAATAAACGAATGGGACTACATCAAAGTAAAAAACTTGTGCTCAGCAAAAGAAATCTTCAACATGGTAAAGAGACAACCATCCAAATGGAAACATATATTTAGAAGCAATGCCACCGATAAGGGCCTAAAATCCAAAATATACAAAGAACTCATATAACTCAATAACAATGAAAAAGCCAATGATCCAGTCAAAAAATGGGCAGAGGACATGAACAGACACTTCTCCCTAGAGGATGTACAAATTGCCTATAAACATATAAAAAGATGCTCAACATCGCTAGCTATTAGAGAAATGTAAATCAAAACCACAATGAGATACCATCTCCTGTTAGACTAGCTATAATCAACAGGACAAGTAATAACAAATGTTGGAGAGGATGCAGAGATAAAGGAACTCTCATACACTGCTGGTGGGACTGCAAATTTATACAGCCACTACGGAAAACAGTATGGAGGTTCCTCAAAAAACTAAGGATTGATCTACCATATGATCCAGCAATCCCTTACTGTGTATTTATATAGAAAACTTAAAGACAATTCTCTGAAAAGATATATGCACACCAATGTTCATAGCAGCATTATTCACAGTGGCCAGGACATGGAAGCAACTGAAGTGTCCTATGATAGATGATTGGATAAAGAAGTGGTGGTTCATATATACAATGGAGTATTACTCAGCCATAAGAAGAGATGAAAAGCTTCCATTTGCGACAACATGGATAGACCTCGAGATAATCATGCTAACTATAGGAGACAGAAAAAGTTGAAAATCACATGATATCACTTATATGTGGGATATAAATCTAAAAGCAACGAATGAACAGGGCAAACTAACAGATTCATGAACATGGAATATAGACTAGTGGTCACCAGAGGGTAGGAGGTGGGGGAGAAGGGGATAGTTAGATGGTTAAAGGGGTTCAAATATAGGAGGAAGGGGAGGTTGAAGTGGGTAAAGGAGATCAAAGGTATTGTAGCTGAAATAAATCGGACTTTGGGTGGTAAACACACAATAGAATATACCGATGTCAAATTATAATGTACACCTGAAAATTATATAATTGTATTAACCAATGTTATCCCAATAAACTTAATTTAAAAAAAAATTGAAGATGTTACAAATAAATGGAGATATAACCTTGTTCATGGGTAGGAACAATCTGTGCATGGGTAGGAAAATCAACATCATTAAATGGTCATACTACTCAAAACGATATATATATTCAGTGCAATCCCTATCAAAATAACAGTGGCATTTATCAGAGAGCTAGAACAAATAATTCTGAAATTTATATGGAACCATAAAGGATCCCAAATAGATACAGCCATCTTGAGAAAGAAGAACAAAGTTGGAGGTATAATAGCTGATATCAAACTATACTACAAGGCTACAGTAATCAAAACAGCATGGTATTGGCATAAAAACAGATACATTGATCAATGGAACAGAATAGACAGCCCAGAAATAAATCCACGCCTATATGCTCACTTTATATATGACAAAGAAGGCAAGAATATACAATGGGGTAAAGACAGTGTCTTCAATAAATGGTGTTGAGAAAATTGGACAGATAAATTCAAAAAAAGAAAAAGAAACTGGACCACCTTCTTATACCATGTACAAGAATAGACTCAAAATGGATTAGACTTAGATTTAAGACCCGAAACCATAAAACTGCTAGAAGAAAACAGTAATCTCTTTGATATGCTACTAGTAATTTATTTTCGGAAAAATCTCCTCAGGGAAGAGAAACAAAAGAAAAAATAAACAAATGGGACTACATGGAACTGAAAAGTTTTTGCACATCCAAGGAAACCATCAACAAAACAAAAAGTCAACCTACTAAATGAGAGAAGATATTTGCTTATGAGACATCTGATAAGAGGTTAATATCCAAAATATATAAAGAACTCATACAACAACAGAAAAAAAAAACAATCCATTTAAAAAATGGGCCAAAGACCTGAATAGATTTTTCTCCAAAGAGGAAATACAGATGGCCAATAGTTATTATATGAAAAGATGCTCAAGCTCGCTAATCATCAGAGAAATGCAAATGAAACCCACAAAGAGATATCACCTCAAACCTGTCGGAATGACTATCATCAATAAATTAAAGAACGACAGGTGTTGGCGAGGATATGGAGAAAAGGGAACCCTCATACAATGTTTGTGGGAATACAAATTGGTACAGCCACTATGGAAAACAGTCTGGATGTTTCTCAAAAAATTGAAAATGGATATATACCTTTTGACCCAGCAATTGCACATCTGTTTATTTATCCAAAGAACAGAAACAATAATTCGTGAAGATGTTTGTACCCCTATGTTCATGGCAGCACAATTTACAATAGCCAAGATATGGAAGCAACCTAAACATCCATCAACAGATGACTGAATAAAGAAGTTATGGTTCATATATACAATGGAATATGACTCAGCCATTAAAAAAATGCAATCCTACTATTCACAATGACATGAATAAACCTAGAGGTTGTTATGCTGAGTAAAATAAGTCAGACAGAGAAAGATAAATACCATATGATTTCACTTATATGCAGAAACTAAGGAACAAAAAGAACAAACTAATTGAAAACAGACCCATGAATGTAGACGACAATCAGGTGATGGCCAGAGAGGAGTGGGATTTGGGTGCCGGGAGAAAGGGGTGAAAGATTAAAGAAATACAAATTAGTGGTTGATAGATGGTCACGGGCATGTGGAGCATGGTATAGGGAATGCAGTGAGCAGTAATGTACTGGCTAGGTGGTGAGCCAGAGGAGTGAAAGAGCAATCAGGATCGTTTATAAACTATATAAATGTCTAATCATTTTACTGTGTACTTAAAATTAATAATAAAATTAAATAAAATAGTTGCAATTTGATCCATCCTACTTTTATTTTATGTAAATGTTTATCTGACATTTATATTATATAAAGAGTCTCTCTCAAATAAAGGTGACATTATTTGTGAAGATATCCTGGGGAGTTAGTTATTGTCTTTTAAAGAAAGCATTCATATTGAAAATAACACAATGTAAAAGAATCTGAACTCTTAAACAACTTACTTTGAATATCCTTTCAAAGTCTATTTTTCCATACTAGAGAACATAGATACAAGCTATCAAATAGCTACAAAAGAATGGATGCTGTAATGTTGAGGGAAGAGTTATAGAGGGAGAAAAAAGAAATCTCAGACTTTAATGTTTTCATTCAATTTTATCCACAGTTTGCATCGGTAATATACATTTAGTGTTCCATTTATTTTTAAATGCATCAGAAAATCAATCATGATAGATCCCAATACAAACATTTCTGCATTCTTCAAAAAATTCAGTTAGAAAAGACGATAAACTAGTATTCTGTAAAGATAATTATTACACAAATGGCAATGCATTTTCACTCCTTATTTCAGTTCTAATATATCCAACATCACTTCTTTCTTGTGCCATGTAGTAATAAAATTTAGCAGAGTAGCTATCCACTGTACTTCTTAGGGCCTAATAAAATATTTTAGTTTGATTATTTAACCCTCTTCAAATCACGTAACCAATTCAAATAATGATAATCATTCTTAGTTCAATAACTGATGAAGTAAATATATAATAACCATAAAAACCATGTAGAATAAATGTTACAATTATTTAGAAACTACTAAAAGAAATACATCGGTGCCTTGATATAATTCGTCCTTGGGGACTATGCTGTGAAACTGCCTTAGAGATGGTGTTGCCTTTCGGCCTATCGTAAATAAACTGCCTTGACATGGACTTCAGATAGACCTACCCTAAATAGAATTTTGATTTGTAGTAAAAAAATGCTACAGTGAAGTTCTGGTGTATTTTCTCTTTAAAGTAATAATTAATTGACCAGTAAGTGAAATGCAGTAAGAAAATGACCTATAATTTCACTAAAACTTTAATGACATAAAACAGAAAAATATTTATAATTCAAATCTAGATTGAATAATAAAAGGAATCCTATAGCAGGATGACCATGAAAACTGTATGAATGATTGCTGTAGTTTTTAATGTTCACGATGTTTTTAACATTATCAAATTTCTATAATAAAAACTATCAAATAAAGTATTTACTTGCTATTTCTTACCTTTATTATCCATGTTTTCACTAGGGAAATTATGTGAATGAGGTTTTTTTTTTTTTTAATAGATCCAACTAAAAAATAGTAACTAATTAGCTCAAATATTTAAAGTAATAAATTACCAATAATTTAATTTTTAAACTGTATAGTCATAAGAACATTTAATTCTTTAAAAGCTCCAATTTGAATCCTGGGGGATGTAAATAACACATCTGTTTTCTAAAGCCAAATTTTAATTATATGGCTTATGCCAACTGATCAAAAAAAGTAGAGTTTCTAAATCGGCCCTTACTAAACTATTTGGCACATTAGTTTTTACCTTTTATATATACCCTTTGAAACACCCAGGCCGTTTTAATAAGTTGCATCCATATTAAGAGGTAACAAGTGCAAATCAAATATTTAAGATATGATACTTGCTTGGCTAGTACAAAAGTAATTTATACTAAGGTTCTTCTAAAGGAAACCAAGTTATTCATTACAGTAATGTTTCTGAAAAAATACCTGCACTACTACCAACATAAATTTACTCATCTCTAAATTAAACAAGGACTTTATGTAACATGGTATATTTATGAAAATATTTATAGAAAGGTCCGTGTTTAATTTAACATCATGTTACTTGAGGATCATAACATTTACAGGATACAGAAGTGGCCAAATGTCAAATAAAAACCTATTCCTCGATTGTTGCTCTCCGAATTTGAATGTAACTAAAGGCAGCACAAAGATGTAATGTTCTTGAAAGTCAAGACATAAACCCAAACTTTGGTAGTTTTATCAAAATATCCTTGATAATTAGCACTTTGTTAGTTTTCAAAATACTCTTCAGATAATACATTTTAAAAGATGATTAAGTTTTGCAAAATTAAATAGCATAAATTAAGCATATTAGCATTGTTTTTTGAAAACATGAAATAACCAATTTAAGGAAAACCGCAATGGACTAAATAAAAAACCATGAGTATCATAATGTGAGGCACATTTAAATCCTCACATATTACTGACCTTACAAAATCTACTAAAATATTTTAAAGTTTCATTGATTCCATTAATACATAAAAAGAAATTGCAGAAATGCTTAAGACTATATAAGTCATCAGTTACACAGGCACTTCACATGTAAACAATCTACAGTACAACTGAAAATTTTTTGGCACTAACCTATACTAAAAGAATTTAATATAAAGCCAGAGTTCTATACTTTCTACTCAATTTTTTTCTAGAAAACTAAGACCAAAGATTAAAGAAATTGTGTATAAACTAGAAGTATATTAAATAACTCAAATATAGAATTGTTTTAAATTGGTAAAAAAGATTACCTTATCCAGATGTTTACTAGTATGCTATTAAAAAATTAAATCTAATGTAATTATTAAATTGAAACCACATTTTAAATTTAGTATCAATTTGATTTTTCAAAAATAATCATTATCAGCTGAAAAGAGAATTTGAATTTATCAAAAACTCTTATTAAGTTAATCTAGTTTTCCATCATAGAAAATCTGCCAAGAATTTGAATTTATCAAAAATTCTTATTAAGTTAATCCAGTTTTCCGCCATAGGAAATTTGAGCTATTCAAAATTTAATTTAACCTAATTTTAACATAATTTTTAAACCTAAGGTTTGATCTAATAAAATTATTTTTGATTAGACATTCTTATTCACGAAATTGAGATATTTGAAAACACTTCAAATAAATGAAACTATATACTTATGATTTTTAAATGTTATATCAAGCTGTAGATAGCTGAGATGCCTTGGTTGTAGGTAATTCAAGAAGAGCTTGAACTGTGACACCAACTTTCACAAGACCTCTTTCTTCCAAAATATGATGAGGCAAACAGAGTCTTTCCTGAAAAACAAAAGAAATAATAGTTGAACATTTTTTTAATAGCATAGTAAAGCCTAAATAAATCAGAACTGGATTTTTTAAAAAAGCTTTCTGTAAAGCTTCAAGTAAAAAGCACACAATTCTAATTAAATTCTAATTCTAAAATGTCTGATTCAGTAGACTTTTATGGCATGGGATTATATTTTATGGGCTGTGTTTTGATCTGAGGTTGATCTGATCTACCTAAACAAATATTTTAAAGTGAGATGATTATGCTAGATGTTTCCTAAGCTCTCATGCTGGAATAAAAAGAGCACTACATTTCTAGCCAATAGATCTAAGGACCACCTAATATGGAGTACTAAAATTCCCTGAGACTTAGTTTCTTCATCCTAGAGACAGAACTGTGTGAGAAATAAACAGAACAGTCTGTATATGGAAGCACTTTGTAAACTGTTCAGTACTGTACAAAATTGGCCACGCAGGTTCTTTCTACCAGTTCTGCGATTCCATGGTCTCTGATATAAGTAGCATTTCAGCACTTTTCTTAAGGTTTCTTCCCTCAAGCTTCTAGGGATATTGTGTTGCTTCTTAGTTCTATTAGTCTAAAATTTGATAAATAAAAACTACCTCCTCTTCTAAGTACATCACAAGTGTCATTTGATCTTCACAACTCTATGAGAAAGAGGTTTAGAGACAACTGTGCATTAGGTTTTATTATCCTTCATTGATCTTCTTCTAACATCCTAATGTTTCCAAGGGTTCTAGCTTCACCCTCTTCTCTTTTTACACTGTATCTTTTCTTTGGTATTCTCAAAGCCTTATCAAAACTGCAAAGGTTAACTGAAGGTTTGCATGCATGGGCACAACACCAAATAAGTTTGTTAGCTATTTTTAAAAAAACAATGCAGTCCACTGCTTCAGTTGGGACACCATTCACCTCAGGAAAACAACCTAGTAATGGACACAGCAGGTGGTAAACACACCATCTATTGGCCCCATCTACAGGTCCATAACTATATTTTAGTTGGCTCACACAGTGTTTTACAAATCTAGAAACATTAGATTAAAAAAAAAGCAAAAACACTGGAAGGCTTGGTAAGACTGGATCCCTATTCCCAAATAGTATCCTTCATCCTGAAATAGTATCCTTCATCCTGATGATTTTCAAAAGTGTATTTCCTGCCAAGATTTCTCTATTGAGCTCCTGATACAAATGTAAACATGACACAGCCAAATGGATGCCCACCAGACATATCAAATTCAGTATGTCCACAACAGAACTACTTCTTCACTTAACTTGTCCTTCTATATTCTATACCTCAGTCAGTAATACATTGTTCAGTCTCTCTCACCATAAACCTGGAAATCATAATAGTCCTCTTTCTTCCTTACTCCAATAACCAATTCGTCATATACTATTGATAATATCCCATTTATCACGAGTTCTCAAAAACTATCTTTCTATCTCCATTTTCACTACAACATTTGTTGCCCTCCTAATATTTTGTTTATTTATTCAAATAACCACCTGAATATATATTAGAAAAGATAAAAGTTCTCAAATCAATGACCTCAGCTCTCACCTTAGAAACTAGAAAAAGAGCAAATTAAACCAATGGCAACCAGAAAGAAGGAAATAATAAAGATGAGAGAGGAAAATGATAAAATAAACATTTTTAAAAATAGAAAAAAGTCATTGAAACCAAATGTTAGTTCATTGAGAAGCTTTTTAAAAATCCGTAAACTTCTAGCTAAGTTAATCAGGAAAAAAAGAGAAAATACACAAATTACCAACATCAGAAATAAGAAAAGTAACATCATAAGAGATTCTACAAATACTAAAATTATAAATAACCTTATAAAAATAAGTTTAACAAACTAGATGAAATAGACAAATTCTTTGAAAGATACAGTTTACCAAAGCTCAAGCAAGAAGAAATTAAAAATCAGAATAACTCTATACCTATTTAAACAATTGAAATTGTAGTTAAAAACCTTCCTGCAAAGAAAACTCCTGGCCCAGATGGGTTCATTAATGACTGTGACTAAATATTCTTTTAAAAAATAATACAATTTTATACAAAATCTTCAAGAAAAGTAAATAGTGAGGAATACTTCCTAACATGTTCCATTAGGTCAACATTACCTTGACACCAAAGCCAGGCAAAGACATTAAAAGAAAACTAAAAACCAGTATCCCTTTGAGCATAGATACAGAAAGTCTAAGCAAAATATTGGCGAATTGAATCCAATAACATAAAAACAACAAAAACAACAACAAAATCCATCATGACTAAGTGGGGTTTACCTCAGGAATCCAGGTTTAAGTTAACAACTGAAAATCAACCAATGTAATTCACAATACTACGAAAGAAAAAAAAGTTATCATTTCAGTAGGTGTAGATAAAGCATTTGACAAAATTCAACATCTATTCCTGTAAGAACTCTCAGCAAACTAGGAATAAAAAGGAATTTCCTCAATCTGATACAGGTCATCTATGAAAAACCAAGAGCTAGCATTTGCAACTCATTTTCTTATAAGGGACTTATATCTAGATATATATAAAGAACTCCTACACCTCAATAATAAAAAGGCAAATAAACCAAATACCAAATGAGCACAGAATCGGAAAAGATATCTCTTCAAAAAAGTATATGAAAATAGTCAATAAACACAAAAAGATACCCAACGTCAGTAGCCAACATCAGGGAAATGCAAGTCAAAACCACAATGAGATACCAACCACTACAATGGCTAGAATCAAAATGGTTGACAACAATTATTATTGGTGAGGATGTGGAAAAATTAGAGCCCTCTTACATTGCTGGTAGGAATGTAAATTGGAAAATCATTTGGCAGTTCCTCAAAAAGATAAACAGAATTACTATATAACCTAACAATTTTACTCCTAGGTATATAACCAAGAGAATTGAAACAAATGTTCAAACAAAACTTGTTCATTAATGTTCATAGCAACATTGCTGATAATAAACAATGAGTTGGAAAAGCCCAAATGTCCATCGACTGAAAAATAGTAAAAAAAAATACGGTATATCCATATAATATAATATTATTCACCCATAAAAATAAACGAAGTACTGCTTTATGCTACAACAGGAATGAACCTTGAAAACATCATGCTAAATGAAAGAAACCAGACATGAAAGACCACATATTGCATGATTTAATTTATATGTAATGTCCAGAATATGCAAATCCATAGAGAGAGAACAAGGGAGAAATTGCTAAATTTGTAAGAGGTTCCTTTCTGGGGATAATAAAAATTTTCTAAGATTCTAGACTTCAATGTGTGTGTCTAATCCCAAACTGAAAAAAAAAAAATTTCAATCCACACCTTTCAACATATGCAAAAATTAACTGAAATTTTATCATAGACCTAAATGTAAAACCTAAGATTATAAAATTTCTGAAAATAACACAGGAGAAAATCTTTGTGACTTTGACATATGCAAAGATTTCTTTGGTTTGAAACCAAAAGCACAATCAATTTTAGAAATGATCAATTTTACTTCAAAAATTAAAAACTTCTGTTCTTTGAAAGATACTACAATGAGAACAAAAAGACAAGCCAAAGACTGGGAGACAATATTTGTAAATCACACATTTGATAAAAGACTTTATCCATAATTTATAAAGACACCTCAAACTCAACAATAACAAAACCAACCAGTTGGACTTCTGGTCAAGATGGTGGAACAGGTAAACGCTGCGCTTGCCTCCTCCAATGACTACATCAAAATTGCAATTAAACTACAGAACAACCATCACTGAGAACTTCCTTAAGACTAGCTGAACAGAAGTCCTATAACTAAGGAAATAAATAAAGAAGCAGCCATGTGAAGACTGGTTGGTGGGACAGAAACGCAGAATGGGCAGGCTCCACACCCATGGTGTGGTGGTTAAAAATCAGGAGGGATACCTCAACTGTGGAGGTTACTCCCTGACTAAATATTATCATTTCCAAGTGAAGGGGAAAAATTTAAGCTAAAAATAAAATTCTTCCCTCACTTCCAGTAGCTAGTTTAAAAAATAGGAGTTGATGACTGGTTCCTCCATAGCCCTCCCTTATGGTAAAGATGGCTAGGGCACTAACCTTGCCTCTAGAACAAGCTGGAGAGAGAAGACAAGAGAATGCTAAGTAGAATAACTTTTGTTAAGATTTTCCTATTTAACCTGCTTGACCACTATATTAAGAAGGTATCTGGAGTATGCTGGACTGTTTTTTCTTTCATGTAAAAAAAAAACAGAAATAGAGTATCCAAGGTAGAGGGTAGGTTCTGCAGTTAGACCACTTGGGTTCATAGCACAACTCCACTGTTTACTAAAGGTATGACCTTGGACAAGTTTCTTAGCTACTCTGTGCCTTGGTTTCCTCATCTGTAAAACATACGTTCATTCAATAAATGTTTATTGACAACCCCCCCCAAAAAACTCTTAAAATAAAAATGGCAAAATAAGAAAAAAATACTATAATAACTAGAAAAAAAAAGCTTCCTAATTTTTCTATTTTCTGAGTAAGAGATTAAGAGTACCAAAAAGAAAGAACATAAAATGGTTAAGAATTAAACTTTTAAGATATGTTAAGCATAGAAAAGAGATAATCAGAGAACAGGATATAGTTTCCAATATGCACAACTATTTAACGGGTTCTCTCTGTATAAATTATATTTATTCACGAGGAAAGAGGTTCAAGTGGAATATGTAGACCAGATTATGACACTGCTGATAAAGAGAGCTTAACAAGCTCTCAGCTCATTATATAAGTGTATCAAATCAACACACTATACACCTTAAACTTACACAGTGTTATATGTCAATTGTTTCTCAATGAAAAATAATTTTAAAAATTAAATTGGAATTTTAAAAGTACGACTAGAGTGTGATCTGCTAACAATGTCATGTTCTCTCAAAAGTCAGTCAGAGTGATGTTAGGCTTATAATGTTTTCCAAAAAATAATATTTTAATTATTCATTTTTATTATACATTTACAATGTAGCTTTGTTAATTTTATAGTACCGGAACTATTACATGAAACTTAAGGCAATTCCTACAAATTTCAGACAAAGTTTACCTAGTGAGATATTATCATAATGTTACTAAAATGTCCAATTTGACAATTTAAATAAAGTTTATTTTTTAATTTTAATAAATTTATTGGTTAATAAGATTATACAGGTTTCACGTGCACAGTTTTATAATACGTCATCTATATATTGCATTGTGTGCTCACTATCCAAGTTTAACATGCTGTTCACCTTGAATGTAAATCTTCCAGAGTCTGTGTCCATGAATTTACTGCGCAAGGGAGTCCAAATGTCTTCCAGCAGGAAAATGAGTAGCAATGACATCAAAATCAAGTTGTAATATGGCCGCTGTTATGTTTTTTCAATGTGTATGATGAGTAAATTTTTCATATATGTAGCTGTTTTATAAATTACTTTAAAAGCAGCTTAATAATATTCATTAGAGAGCTACTACAGTTAAAGCTGGAACTCAGTAGAAGATACCAATGGAAGGTATTCATTTTTGCATTCAAAAAGCATTATTCATTCTTATTGTGAAGAGTAAGAACCCCAGTGTGCATGTAATAAATTAATATTAAAATGATCATTTGGTTGGAAAAATAACAATTACCTGTGAGACACCCAACTTTTTACAAGCATCAAGAAAATTTTCTACATTTCTTCGACATTTTGCCATGCTCAGTTTCGGCTATAAGAAAAAAGAAAGGTATACTTTCAAGAATATTTGTTAAGAAATCAAGACTGAAAATGAATTTATTGAATTCAATAAATTTATTGAAACTATTATTTAACAATAGTTTCAAGAGTCTCTATCTTCCTTTAGAGAACTAACAAATTACAGACAAAACTTACCACTGCTGGTGATGGCACATGAATACTAGCTACAGAGCGTGGCCTTATATGATTGGCTAAATGACAAAGAACAACCCCATCCATCAGTGCAGCTCCAATGTCATCAGGCAAAATTACTTTTAACCTGGATTCGAGATTCTATAAAGAAATGGGTATACAATGAGATACCACCTCACACATGTTAGAATGGCTATCATCAACAGGACAAGTAATAACAAGTGCTGGAGAGGTTGTGCAGAAAAAGGAACCCTCGTACACTGCTGGTGGGAATATAAATCAGTACAGCCACTATGGGAAACAGTATAAGGTTCCTCAAAAACTAAGAATTGATTTACCATATGATCCAGCAATCCCTTTTCTGGGTATTTACCCCCCAAATTTGAAAACATTTATCTGTAAAGATATATGTACCCCGATGTTCATAGCAGCATTATCACGGTGGCCAGGACATGGAAACAACTGAAGTGTCCTTCGATAGATGACTGGATGAAGAAACTGTGGTACATATATACAATGGAATATTACTCAGCCATAAGAAAAGATTAAAAACTGCCATTTGCAACAACATGGATAGATCTTGAGATTATCATGCTAAGCGAAATAAGTCAGACAAAAAAAGCTGAGAACCATATGATTTCACTCATATGTGTGATACAGAACTGAAAGCAACAAACGAATATGACAAACAAACACAGACTTATGGACACAGACAACCGTTTAGTGGTTACTAGAGGGAAAGGGTAGGTAGATAAGGGGAAAGGGGTGAAATATATGGTGACAAAAGGAAATTTAACTTTAAGTAGTGAACACACAATGTGATGCACATATGACGTATTATTGAATTGTACACTTGACACCTATATGATTTTATTAACCTATGTCACCCCAATAAATTTAATTTAAAAAGTAAATGGGTATAAATTACAGATATTCTACCTAAATGTTATGTATTTATATTACTAGTTATTATATAATCCAAAATTTTAAAGAGCATTGAAAATAAAACCCATATACATTGTTAATTTTCCAAGTTAAACCCATTTTTACAAAGCAGATCTGAAAGGTCAATCTGACTTACATTGCGAAGTTGTCGTATTTGCTCTCGTTCTTCCCGTAGATGTTCCATCTTTCTTCTCATTGTAAATCCAGGATCTGCTGCCCCATATTCCTGGCGAGATGAGCGGCTAAAAGCTATAAAAACAGAAATTTCCTAGCTTATTATGAAGCTAATAAGAAGGATCAACCATCGGTAGGAAAAGAGGCATAATAGAAAGAATCAATACAAAACAAAACACTATTGCTTATTAATACAATCTAAATATTTTTACAGCATATAATAGAAATCTACTTATCTGCATAATTGAAAGCAATAGGGTAATGATTTCTACCACCTATACATGTTTTTATTTAAACATATGTTTTTAGAAACATATGATCCAGGTTAAAATTGTTATTGAACATAAAGCAGCCTTTATTATCTTTTAAAAAAAGGAAGTTATATTTGAAGGTCAATACAGTTATTCAGGAATAAAAACTGTAATTCAATACCTTGCCAAGTAACATGGATCCATTTTCTTTTGGGCTTGCCAAATGCGAAAAGATCCCTTTTTAAAACCACAATATAATGAAGTGCTATAATTTCAAACAGTGTTTGGTCTGCTGGCAGAGTGGTCATTCTAATAGCAGTCACAGTAGAGTAGAAATAAGACTGCAGTATATCTAAGGCAAAAAGCTGAGGTTTCAGGAGCTTGAAGGTAAAGAGGAAGAAAGAAATGGGGAATGGGAATTGGAAAGACAAATAAGGTTAAGAGAAAATTACTTTTAGGAGAGGGGAAAGAATCTATGTGTTCTTAAAACTATGGAATCAAATCTCATTAAGGCTGAAAAACTCTAGTTTCATATGTAGCCAATAAATTTAATTTGTAGAATATATATTTACCTGATCTAGGCTTCAAGCCAAAAGGACCATGTGAAAAACCATCAGTTCTAACATATTCCTAAAAATAGAAAACAAACAAAACTTCTTTTCTTTCAAAATAATCAAGGTATTCATATAAATTCCAATTTTGAGAAGTATTAATTTTTTCCATGATTAGTGGAGTACAGGAAAGTAAACTACATCTCAATTCAAATTGATAATTTAACTCTTAAAAGGTCTATAAATATTTGCTAATTGACCTGACTACATAAGCCTTTAAATACTTCTAATAGTATAAAGGAAAAGAAAATTATTGAAGTCTATAAAATAGATATTATAGGATAATCTAAGTCAAATCTACACATTCATACTAATAGGGACTGCAGAATGATAGATGATAAATTATTATGTCTTCTATTTGAATGTACATTGCTTAAATGTGCTTTCACACAATTGTATGCTATGGAAAGAACTATATTTTTTCTTTAATCTGAAATTGGAGTCAGAAAGCTTAGGCTGAGTCTTGAGCAAAACATTTAATTTCTCTGTGACTGTTTCTTCATCTTTAAAATGGCACAGTGTTGTGAAGATTAACTGAGACAACTAATAGAAAGCACTTTGTAAATGTAAAGTGGTAAAATAATATAATTTTAGCAGTATCTTATTAATCTGTGTGACGACTGTGAAGTAGAGTCTGGGTTTCAGTCAGTTCTCTACCATTTACTGACTGGGGCCTTTGGGCAAAGTTATCAGTCTCTTCAGCTGTAAAACGATGAGGATAATATCCAACTCATGGGATTGGTCTTAGATTCAAATATATAGGTAAGCTTTGTTAGTATACTAATATACAACTATACTAATTTTTTTTATCATTTTCTTTTCAGAGATGAAATTGAAGCAATCGGAATTCTGTTGATTCTCTGAATCTTTTACTGATTAAGGTGTGATATGCAGTTCAAGTTGAATGTTGGTCGAGCTACTAAAACACATGCTTACCACCTAATCTGTCCACAAACCACACAGTTTGTCTTCATTATTTTGGTTAAAATGTTATGAATTCCCAGACAAAAATTTTACTTATTCAATACCAGCAAAATGTATTATATAATCAATATAATTCACTTGAGAAAACTGGTACTAATATTCTCCCCATGATCACAGATCATAAAATCACAAACCACCTAGGCAAATAAGTAACCACTTAGATACTTACATTTGTTATAGAAAAAGAAAAGACTTACAAAAGTATATGATAAAGACTACTTTTAGGATATCCTAATTTAAATTATTTTCCAAAACAATGTAAACTATTTTACCTGCCATATAAATAATTTAGAAACATGTTTATAAAACGAATGTCCAAGTCTATCTAAAAGTTTTGTATGCACCTCAAACAATAGACAAATAATCCTAGCTTTTAAAAATATTTAACACTACCTATATGAAAAGAAATAAATACTATCTAATGAACAAAAATTATATGGTGAATTTGAATCATCCAAACATTTAGGTGAAGTCCTGAATTCATCAAATTACTCAATTACTTATAATGCCAATACACTTTTAGAGTAATAAAGTAATATGAAGTAAAGATACTGTCTAGAATTTTCAAAATTTATCTTGTTATAAAGCAATAGGTTTAATTAAATTAGAAGCATCAATCATTCAAAACACCAGAGTATGTGGTTGAGATCTCACAAACTCTCATCTACCCCTTCTACCCAAGCCTTCTACCCAGGTCTAAGGTACTAGGAAATGTGTACCCTCCTGTCGATAGGAACAACCCACTGCAGGGATGTTTCTCGTGGAAAAAGGAAGTTTCTCTTGCATTGCTTTCAGACCTAATTGGTTATGAGAAAAACCAAAGGTCAATGCACAATGCTGAAGTACTTTTAATTACATTTAAAAATTTAAAGCTGTTTCTATCATTTAATTCAAAATATGGATTATAAAACATAAAAATTATATAAAGCGAATTGTTTTCTGTGATCTATGAGTAACTTAAAGTACATATATTATGAATATTTGTACAAAAGGATGGTGTTCTTAGAAGTTTTTATAGGCTAGTTTGTACAAATTAACCTATGTGGATTTTTAAATATGTGTAAATAAATTACATTGTAAAAAAGAAAAGAAAGATGAAATTAGAGTTCTGAAACAAGAAAGAAACTTATATAAACATATATAAAAACAGAACTTGTACCTCAGATGATACTGGAGATTGTGGTGACATATTAGCATTATCACTGTCTTGCTAAAATATAAAAATAAAAAGATGAAAAATAAAATTAAAACACAAATGGTGACTTAGACATATAAAAAGAAAACTGAAAACTGTTTTGATCAACTGCTAAAGGAAGAATCTGGAAAATACCATCTACCACCTGGCCACACAAACTGTGGTCTGTGAACCAGTAGCATCAGCATCTGTTGTGAGCTTGTTAGAAATGCAGGCCTCGCCCAAGACCTACTGAATTAGAATCTGAATTTTGGTAAGCTCTCCAGGTAATTCATAAGCACTTAAAATTTTTAGAACTACTATCTACTCATATAAAATATTTTCCTTATATAAATTTATTTCATTTAAATATCACAAAAGGCAAACCTTTTCATATTTCTTAGAAAAGATCCACGTGTTCAGATTAATTTCTGATGGGAAATGGCAACAATATGTTACAATTCGAGGTATACAAAAATTCCATAGAGGCATACAAAAATTCCATCACACCAAATAAGAACATTTACCTAGAAAATTATATGTATCTAATATAGGATTAGAAATAATTACACAAAATTTAATTGTACAAATTAATATTAAGTGGTCCATGTTTTTTGAATGACTACTAAAAAACAAATATAAAAATCTTAACATTTAATCTTGAATATGTATACCATATAGGGCATTTATCCACCATTCAACAAATGATTACTAACTACCTACTATATGTCAGATACTGTGCTCAACACTGGGAATATTGAAATTTAGTAAAAAATATCATCCACTCAAGGATCTCTCAGTTTAGAGAGAAAATAGATTCATTTATACAGGTAATACAATCTTCTCAGCAAAATGATAGAGCTTTGAATGTTATGAGGCACAGACAGGCGGCACTTTGGGAGATGGTGGGGAGTGAAGAAAGGCAAGTTTCCTGAGAAAGTATAAAACCAAGTAGGTGTTTACCAGAAAAAGAAGAGAACAACATTCCAAGATGAAAGGACAAAAACAAAAACACAGAAGCAACAAATGAAAGGAAGAGTGTAGAAAACCTTTGAGCAGTTCTATATTACTGAAGTGTACGGTGAAAAGAGGGCAAATCGGTTTTGACCTCTTTTGAGGCTGATGTGGTAAGCAAAAATTGACCAAAAAGGACTTGGAATTTACCTTCTAAATGATAAGAAGACACTGAAGATTTCTAGGAAAGGGAATGGCCTGATCATATTTGTGTTCTTTGAAACGATCAGCGTGGCTGCAAGGAGAACGCATTGGAGAAAGAAAGACAAGAGCAAGGATGCTACTGCAGTAGTGCAGGCAAGAAACAACGAGGGCTTATGCCAGGGCAGAAACAGTAGAAATACAGGTGGGGAATATATTCAAAATATTTCAATACAGAAAAAAGGTAGGTCTTGGTAACTGATTAAATATTGAGGCAGACAAGACCAAACTGGATATAAAATATAAAGGGACAGGGAAAATCTCTAGCTTAGGGTTCAGCAAACGTTTTCTGTGTGCTTCCATTTCCTAAACTAAAGGAGTTTTCAGAAGCCCAGCTAAGAAACAAATTCAAATTAACTACCAGTCTCCCCCCCCAAAAAAAAAAATACAGAAAGTTGAAGTATTTATGGTGATGAGACATGATTTGAAAAATACTAGGCTACTGTATGAATTAAAATGGTGAGATAAAAAAAATTTATTGTAATGCACAAATTGTAGAAATCTAATTTTACATATGAAAATAATACCTAGAATTTCTGGGAAGAGTTTAAAAAATTCCAAACAAATCTGAACTGATGACCAGGTTGATTTGAGAAGATAAAAGTCGGAAAAATGTAAAAAATTTTAAATTTATGAATTACAGTTTCAAGAAGTATGTTAAGGCAGAGTAGGTAAATGCTGTGCTTGCCTCCTCTCATGACCACATCAAAATTACAACAAAACTATAGAACAACCATCAATGAAAATCACCTGAAGTTTAGCTGAACAGAAGTCTTACAACTAAGGACATACAGAAGAAGCCAGCTTGAGCCTGGTAGGAGGGGAGGAGATGCAGAAGAAGCTGGTCCCACAAACAGGTATGGTGGTTAAAAATCGAGAAGAATATTTCGGCTGTGGATGTCTCCTCTGAGGAGGGAGGGGTCCCAGCCCCACACCAGGCTCCCCAGCCCAGAGCTCCAGTGTCAGAGAGAGAAGTCCCCTTAACTTTTGGCTGTGAAAAACAGCAGAGATTGTGGCTGAGTGAGATGGGCTGCTGAAGTACCAGGTATGCCTCTGAAAGGGCCTGTGCACAAACTTACTTGCAGAAAGACTCACTTTCTCTGAGCTCCAGCGCTGAGAAGCAGATCAAAAGGCGCCAAGGACATGCAGAGAGGAACTGACTTGTCTGGCTTCAGCGTGAGGGCTGGAGGGTCACCTTTTTCCCAGATGTAAGAGCTGCTGGAAGCAACTGTTCCTTTGTTGAGCCCTCCTCCCACAGGACTCAGATGCAGATGGCCACCATATCTGAGTCTATATCAACCTGGATGACACTGGTTGCCTGCTCTGGTAATTCCCAGAGACTCAGCCATACCCAACTTGCTGGCCCACCCAAGCAACTTCCAGTGGCTTTTTCCATACAAACAGCCTATCTTGGCTCATGCTGCGAACATTACTAAAATCTCTCAAAGGGTCACAAACCTCAAACAAGCAGCATCTGGCCTCAGCATGCCCCATACCTCTTGCTAAGCAGCCCCAAGCCCAGCACTACTGGCAGCTGGCCTCGAATTGCAGCATAGCCTCTTCCAGGCACCTCCGAGCCCATCAAAAGTGGCAACCATCTGCAGATCACTTTGTGACTCATACCTACTGGCCCTGGGCAGGGCACAAACAGTGGCTTAACTTGACTTGCAACAGAGACCCCTCCCAGGAGGCCCCAGAACCAACACATCTGGTGGCCAGCTTCAGAGCACACCAGAACACCACCCAACCATCTCTACAAAGGACACATCCAAAAGGCAGACTGGACAGGTACCAGAGCCCTGCTAAAGCAAACCCTGCTCTATATGGCCAGCCCCTGTACAATAGTCCCTCCACTAAAGTCACAGGCAGTCCTAACAACCAATAAGCCCAAGGGTCAATACCTCCGACTGACCTGCCAACAGAAATCAAGACCCAACTACAACATGATGGCACACATAACCCACACAAGAGACACACCTAGTTATTTGACTCAGGTGACGAGGGAGACTGGGCCTCAAAGAGCTCCTAACTACATAAGGCCACTCTACTAAGATCAGAACACATAGCAGCTCTACCTAATACACAGAAACAAATACAGGGAGGCGGCCTATATGAGGAGACAAAAAAACATGTCCCAAGTGAAAGAATACATAACAAAACACCAGAAAAATAACTAAACAAAATGGAGATAAGCAATCTACCAGATGCAGAGTTCAAAACACTGGTTATAAATATGCTCAATAATATCAGTGACACCTTCGACAAAGAGATAAGAAACATAAAAATGTAAAAAAGAACCAGTCAGGAATGAAGAATCCACTAACTAAAATAAATAATATATTAGAATCAACAGTAGATTTGATAAAGCAGAGAATTGAATCAGGGATTTGGAAGATAAGGTAGCAGACAACACTCAATTAGAACAGCAACAAGAAAAAATAATACAAAAAACTGAGAATAGTTAAAGGGGCCTCTGGGACAATATCAAGTGTACCAAGATTGGCAACATAAGGATACCAGAAGGAGAAGAGATAGAGCAAGGAATTTAAAATCTATCTGAAGAAATAAATATGGAAAACTTCCCTAACCTGGCAAAGAAAATAGACATACAAGGACAGGAAGTGTAGAGAATCCCAAACAAGATGAGCGCAAAGAAGCCCAAACTAAGACACATCATAATTAAAATGTAAAAGGTGAAAGATAAAGAGAGAACCTTAAAAGCAGCAAGAAATCATCTAGCTACTTACAACGGCACTCCCATAAGACTGTCAGCTGATTTCTCAACAGAAACTATGCAGGCCAGAAGGGACTGGCACCAAACATTCAAAGTGAGGAAAAGCAGGGAACTGACAGCTAAGATCACTCTACCTAGCAAAGCTATCACAAACAAAGGATAAATAAAGAACTTCCCAGATGAGAAAAATCTAACGGAGTTTACCAAAAACAAACCAGTGTTACAAGAAATGTTAGAGGGACTTAAGAAGAAGATTAAAAAATATGAAAAATAAAATGGTAATAACTCCATAACTATAAACAATGACTTTAAAAGTAAATGAAATAAATGTTCCAACCAAAAGGCTAAATGGTTAAGAAAACAAGTTCCTTACATACGCTGCCTACAAGAGACCCACTTCAAATAGAGAGACACAGACTGAAAGTAAAGTATGAAAAGAGGTATTTCATAAAAATGGACACTAGAAGAGTGACATTAGGAGCATGGTTGTGTGAGAAATCTCCCCTGATCTGTCCCCTTGAAATTACCACAAGCCAAACATCTAAAATCCAACAAACAACACCCAACATGTAAACAAGCATGTCTGAGGGATCTGTGCATCAGAGCATCTGAAGGTGGGCCAATTGTGGACATAGGGAGGTGAAAAGGGAGAGAGGATCAAAGTCGGACACTGTGAAACGCATCCTGGAGCTCCCTGCAAGATGAAGGGAAAGCAGGAATTACAGGGTGTTTTGTTTGTTTGTTTGTTTGGTTTGGTTTGGTTTGGTTTGGTATTTTGAAGCCTCAAACAGTCCTGCCTGAGTGATCAGCATATACTACACAGCGGAACCCAGTGATTAGGGCAGAGAGCAGGGCAGAGACCAGGTGTGGAGGGGTAAGAGCTGTGTCTTAGCAACTGCCACTGCCAAGCAGAAAGCTGAGTCATGTAGCCTGGCCTCCACTCTGTACCATCCTAGAGTGAGCATGAGGCTCCAGGGGAATTTGTGCAACAGAACTAAAACACACACTGCGGCTGGTACCAGTGGTAGGGACGGAGATATAAAAGCAAGGCAGCTGAAGCTTGAGTGTCAGCACTACTAGAAGGAAAAGAGACACACACACTACTGGCCTTTTCCAATCCATGCCTCTCCCATCCAGTCAGGCTAATTTAGAAGGAAGCAGCAGAGCATTGCATCTGACTGTTGGGGCACTGCCTGGACTTCAGGGCCTTTTCAAAGGCTTGAATTCCCATCGCCCTTCACATTCTCCCATGGGAGTAGAGCCCTGGTACCAAGGCAACCTGATAAGAGAGGATACACACACCACCCCAGAGAATAAAGGGCATTTTTAACCTCAAATCAGAGATCTAGGAGGCTTGGACAGTGCAGGAGGCTTTGACGCCACCTAGTGGAAATCAAAAGATAAACCTCTTCTTATCAAACTACTAAAGAGAGATCACTAACTATATAATCAATTTTCTTTCTTTTTCTTTCTCCTTCCTTCCTTCCTTCCTTCCTTCCTTCCTTTCCTCCCTCCCTCCCTCCCTCCCT